>NC_038242.2:18734555-18883992 GCF_000004515.6 Glycine max | reverse complement strand
ATGAAATCTAACATGGTATCAGAGCGAGCTCTGACCCTGGGACCTCGCCTTCGCTTCCGCAGCGACGAGCGCCCACCATTTGTGATTCATGCACCAAGCCCAATAAGTGTTGGGCGTGAAGGGGAGTGTATTGGGAAAATACCCAAGTCCCACATCGGCTGTCTCAATCCTTGGAGTGCAGCTTATATACTTGTTGGACAACTTGAGATGAAATCTAACAGTTGTACATGTGTATAAATCTTGTAATTCAATCATTGAGTCAAAAAGCTATAAATAAGAACAACGATAGTCATTATAGGTTCTAGGAACAATATGTATGTTCGAACCCATATTTTAATGTAGTTTATCTTTTCTACCATTCATTTTCTTTTGATCAATTTACTTTATTGCAACTCTCTACTTCTACAATTCTTCTCAAAACTCTAAACTTTATTCAATCTCCATTTCTTCTATGAAATCTTACTCTTTTGTTTTTCTTCATTTTATATTGTATTTTGATTACACAATCAATTAAACTTTTACTTTTGCACAATTTTTTTTTATTGTGAACATAATAAAAAAATATTTCGAATAATTATATCTTCATTTTTTAATATACTTGTTTCACATAATTTCCTTATTGTGAAGTAATTGAAGGTTTTTATTTTTATATCTTCACTTCTAAAGATACTAGTAACTTTGCATGACATTATGAATGCATTGTTCCTTGTTCAAATAATTTTATAAATTGTTCACATTGTTCTCCTAGTTGAAAGATAAAACACTTCTAGTTTAACAAAAATGAACTCATAATTGCGATTATGCCTCACTAAATAAAATAAATTTGTTTGTGATTGATTAGAATCAAAAGTGGAAGATCAATATATTTATTTTCAATTACCTGAAGAAATTCCCACCATAAAAACTATCAAAAGCAACTAGGAGCCCAAAATTTGAAGAGGCATGACCCCAAGTTGTTTCTTTGAGACACATGTCATCACAATGTGTTATTAATTGAAATGGGGGAAATTTTGTTTTACTCAGAATTTAAAAATAGAACACAAAGAAAAATTTAATTAAAAAAAATCAAAGAAATAACCAAAGGATCCAATGCTTGGGTAAATCATCATGACTCCAAAAACAAAAATGAATTTATGATCATGCATTCCGATTCGAAATCATGAGATAATCACCTTACATTTGTTCATCAAAATAAAAAATACAATCACATCTCTCCATTGAAATGAGTTCAAGCATAATTCAAATTGAAATAAATAGTCAATTGATCACTATGAAAGGATTAAACAATCCTACCCCTAATCCCAATTCAATTTCCCAATTCTCAACATAATCATGCATTAACTCAAAAAGGGGGAAAACATAAATCATAATTTGAAATTCAAAGCATAGAGAAACTCAAATTTACCATAAGCTTAGGATCCTTGGATTGAAAATGGATTTAGCTCTCCATGATCATCATCAATGAGAGCTTCAACAAAAAAAAATTAAAAAGAGGGAGAAAGGGAGAAGAAGAAAGAAGATGAGAAAAAGAGAGCAAAACCTAATTAAATTTTTGAAATGTAAAAATTGTAGTGTAAAGTGTTGTGCCTACAAAAGAGTAAGTGTATTCATTAAGAGAGTAGTTATAAAAAGAATGTTGGCCCTTAATTACAACTGAAAACCACTCATAAAATCCCTAAAAGACCTATTAAAAATGCTATTGGGCCACTAAACACAAAACTAGACCCAAGAATGCAAAACTTAAATTTTCAAGTGAAGGGCAACCACATTGAAACTCAATTTTGACCCTTGAGACCTCCAAATTAGATTGATCTCCTAAGACACTAAATTGTACAAATCCTCATTAGATTTCAAATAAGGCTAATCAGCTGAATTAGAGTTCAGTGTAAAAGGTTATGGCATGTATAGTAAAATCGTGTCAAGATGAAAAATATGCAAAAATTATTAAAATTTAACACTTAGCCGAATGAGGACCAATGTCACAAAATTCAGCTAAAATGGAAAAAAAAAACATTAAAGTATTGTCATTTTATCCCCAAAATGAGCCACTAATGAATGCTAAATTATGCTCTATCAGTCATACAAATAAGTTGTAACAACATTTATTAGAGACAAAATCATGCTATTATAAGAATATGTTGATTCACAATCTATTTTGGTTCTTTGTGAAAACCTTTAGATAGTGTTTGATTGGGGGAAATGGAAGGGATGAGAGGGAAGGATTTTTTTAAAACCTTTCATGCTTGGTTCAATTTTTAGGAGGACAAGGGAAGGAAATGGAAGGAAGCAAAACCTTTCCTCATTCAGTTTTTGCTCTCCTTCAATATTGGGGGAGAAGTGGGAATTTTAGAAAAAAGTTAGATATATTGAGTAAAATATGTCTACTTATGCTTTTAAATTTAATATTATAAGGGTGTAAAAGTAAATTCATTTTTAAAATCCAATCCCCTTTTGTTAATCAAACAAGAAAAGATCTAATCTCCCCCCTCTCCGGCCCCCGGTTAATTGAAATAATAAGTTCCCTTAATAAAAGGTAATAGGGCCTAAATGGAACTCTAAGACATAAGACTAGGCTGAGGTCCATTAGCCCATACATACCCACACGATTATAAATTAGAAGTGGAAGGAAGGGTTAGAAAGAGAAAAAGAGAAGAGAAAGAAAGATAGATAAAAAGGAGGGGGGGAGGAGGAATAATTTTGAAGGTACCTAGGGCATTGAGCTAGTCCCCGTATATTCCACAAGTTTGGAGATTTATTAGTTTTGATGATTTTGCATGATTGAAGGGTTTCTTAAGTAGATTTATCGATTTGAAGTGTAATAGAAGTGATTAAGACTTGATTGATATGCTTTAGGATTGATTAAAAATCATGGATGACCCTTAAGAGTGTGAATTTGTGATTCTTGCTAGTTACAGATCCCATACCTACGCTAAGCATGTTGATGCATGCTCAATGCATGTCTTATGGGTTCATGTTCAAGGGTCAGGGCCCATGCTAAGCGCAATGAATATGTGTTCAACACGCATGAGTTTTTGGGTTTAGGTTTGATCACCTATGCTAATTAAGCACGCATCAAGCATGCTAAGCATAAAGGTCACCCATGCTAGCATGAGAAGGGCACATTAAGTATGAAGACTCATAGATCACAAGGTTAGGTTGGTGCACTTAGCACACAATGGGCATGCTATGAATGAGGACCTCTAGAAAGCAAGTTTAGACCTCCCTCATACCTACGCTAAGCATGTTGATGCATGCTCAATGCATGTCTTATGGGTTCATGTTCAAGGGTCAGGGCCCATGCTAAGCGCAATGAATATGTGCTCAACACGCATGAGTTTTTGGGTTTAGGTTTGATCACCTATGCTAATTAAGCACGTATCAAGCATGCTAAGCATAAAGGTCACCCATGCTAGCATGAGAAGGGCACATTAAGTATGAAGACTCATAGATCACAAGGTTAGGTTGGTGCACTTAGCACACAATGGGCAAGCTATGAATGAGGACTTCTATAAAGCAAGTTTAGACCTTAGAGATAGATGTTTTCAAAGAAATATGTTTTAGAGATAGATGTTTTCCAAGAAAAGATGCCTCCTTAGTAATGGTAGGACTTATTCAGATCTAGTCATGTCTGAATTCAATCCCTCAAACTAGAGGAGGATATAAATATGAGGTCAAGAAAGAATGACACTTTTTGATGATGGAAGTTAAGTGAAAGATAATAGCAAGGTTAATATGAACTAAAGGAAAAATAGAAAAAGTAACCATGAAATGTATATTGTGAATGCTTATGTGAGGCATGTATATTTCCTTATTGGTATTAGATGATGTGTATGCCTAGTTGCTAGGTGAAAGATTTCAGATAAGCTTATACATTAGATGAAGACTTAGGTATGTTATGTACCTAAAGGAGGGTAAGTGAGGGGTTATAACCGATAAAAAGTTTTTGTGAGCCACAGTTGGGCATATATGAAAGTTGAAAGAGAAAGTAAAGGCATCTCCTAATCCAATGTGATAGGTAAGTAATTCTATAATGAAAAGGCAAGGTTTGTGTTTAAGGTTCTGACACTTAAGGTACTAGTGGAATTAGGTTTGACCATGAAGGTTAAATCTAAGTACCAAAGAAAAGAATAAAGACAAATATAGTGAAACTATGATAACATCATATTTAGGTAATAAATATGAGAGTGAATATACAAAGGTAAGATTGAGGCATAAGTTAGACAACATAGACTAGTGATATGTCAAAGTAGTTCCTAGAAGCTTAGTAAAAAGTGAGACCTTAAGGAAATTATCATTAGGATAGTAAAGCCATATTAGAGTTCTTAGAGCATTCAATGAAATATTATGTCACATATATACCTTTAAGTTTCATGTTTTTGAAGTTTAACAAGTGGATGTCCTTGCTATAGGAACATGGAGCTTGGAGTGAAGCAAGAAAAGTGATAGTATAGTAGTCATCTCAATGCCAGGGAGTGATGTTATGTTTCTATATGTTTTTGTGCTAAACCCAAGTGCCAAAAGATTTGTATTATACTTATTTAAGTAATTCATGTTGATGTTCTATTTTCGTGTAATATCAGGTGTTTGTATATTTTGAGTTCTCCTTGTTGAGGCACATGAGCATATAAGGTAGCATCCCCTAGGATGTTACATATATGTCCGAAGTATACCTTGAATATGTCCTCAAAATACATTGAATCTAATTTCTAACATTTGAATCTATCAAAATTAACTCTAAGGGTCTTTGATTCGTTAAAAATTATGGTACTAGGTAAGACAAATATTTTTGTTCCACGCTTGATTTGAAAAAAAACATTAAAGGATAACACAAATCAAGCAAATGAGGACATGACAAAATCTATAATTTTTGTTACTCAAAAAATCATGGAATAACTTGTTGCTTAAGTACAAAGTATTAACAAACACATATATCTCTATTTCGATCTCTTTAATAATCAAAAAATAGTAATTAACCAATGTAATCATTTTAAGAAAGAAAACACCGAATCTTTTTAGGTTTTACTATATATTTTGTCCCTGTAATTTAGCATTTTTTAATTTTCTTTCTTGCATTTTTTCTTCGGTTTAGTCTTTGTAAAATTTGTGTATTTTATTTTTTATCCTTAAAGCACTTAAGATATCATTTTTTTCACTGGTCAAAGTAGTTTTTTTATTGTTCAAAGAACCATCTAAAGCACTTTAAGAACAAAAAACAAAATGAACACATTTTTCAAGGACTAAAACGAAAAAAAAAATTACAGAGACAAAAATGAAAAAAATACTAAATTATAGGGATAAAAAAAGTATTTAACCCCTTTTTTATTCTATCTCTCTCTTTTTTTATATATACACATGAAATTTGATATAAATTATATTGAGATGATTAATATTAGGTATTTTAGTAAATTTTATATTATTATACTTGTGTTGTCTATTATTTGTCAAATGATGTACAAGATAAAAAAAATTATCATATAACTTATGTCTTTATAATGTGTTGTTCTTATTACCTTGTTCAATATAATAATTTTTATTGAATCAAACGGACCCTAAGTATAATCTTGAGTTAAACTAAATTAGTGTCCCATGCATATCACTACTTATAAAGAGAAATCGAATACTGTAATATTTATGGAAGGATAGACTCCACAAAATGTTAATATTTATATTTTAAATTAGAATGTTAGTGTGCTGATTTACATCAAAGTTGGGCTTTGTAATAAAATAAAGGCTAAATTATTTATAATTTTGATCCTTTAGTTTTCCAAATTCATGATTCTGATCTCTTAATTTTTAATTGTAACATTTAGTTCCTTAATTTTATAAATTAACGATTTTGATTCTCCTAGTAGATTATTAAAAAATAATTCTTATTAATACAATTATTAAGTTAATTATAATTAATTAAAAACCATTAGTTGTTAAAAACTTTAACTAAAAATTATTAATGTTAATTCTTCGTGATATTGTGTCTTTTATTTCTACCAACACTTCTTTCACCTTCACCACTACGCAACTCCAACAACAACACCACATTTGAATTAGTAACACTTTATCAAAAAAATTTAATGATTAAAATTTTTATTTAATTTATATAGTTAATTTAATAACTCTGTTAATCATAATTATTAGTTAACAATATATCATAGGGACCATAATTATTAAAAATTTGAGAATTAAAATTACAATTTAATCTAAAATAAAAAAGAAAATTATAATAATAATACATAACTCATATTCATGACTCACGAACCATTTCAGTTCAATCATTTGAATGCTAGACTTTAACCTTTGTCGTGTAAAGGAAGTGAAGAGGTTCTTATTGTATTATTGCATTTGTGCGGATTTTATGATTGGACTTATTTGTCAAATAACAATCAATGTTCATCTTATCTGACTGCTTATAATGGATATGGGGTTATTAATCATTATCTTGTAACTTTTTATAATTATATCTCATCTCATATATATAAAGAATCCTATGGAACAATTTGGTTTAATTTATTTTATTGGTAAAATATTTTATGAATTACGTGAATGAATGTTATTAACAGTTCATTTAATTATTTGTAGTAAATAAAATTTAAATTGCAATGTCTTATTTATAAAATAAAGAAACAGTAAATAAAAATGATTTATTAAATTAATTGTTAATATATAATAATAATTTCAATATTATATTAATAAACATTTTAATTTTTTTCCTTTAAAATAAATTTATAAATACTAATTGATTTTTTATTAAATATATATTTATATTTAAAATAATATATAATAATTTATATAAAATAATAATTAACGATATTAAAAACATGCTTAAAATAATTATTAGATTTTATGATCAAATACTAATGATTTTTTCAACATTTACAAAATTTGTTCAAATTATTAAACCGCCATTGATTATACTGGTCCATCCAATTTCGAGTTAAATCAAACACCCCTTGTTGAAAACCCTGTCTATCTTCCTTTAGACCTCTCGAATGTCACCCATGTTGATGCAATATTTTTTTAAAATTATAATTTGGTCATTTGACTCCCTCATAAAACATTAAGGTATTATCACAAATTTTGATTCTTAATTAAATTCGATTATGAAATTAATCATTCATACAGAATTTAATTACACTTAAATCTTCTATCCTCTTTCAATGGATAGTTTATATGAGAACTTAACCTAAATTAATGAGCATAAGATTGATAAGTGAACATGGAAGAAATTAATGAACATGAGATATAATTTATTTATTTATTTTCATTTTTAGGAAACACATTAACTATGTGTCTAATAACTGAAATAAATAATCATGGGTTTGAAATCTGGACTAAATTGGTCAGTTCTACCGAGAACTGGTCACATGTTTGATCCAATACGGTCTAAAATTTGGTGTGTCTTTAAAGGATGAAAAACTGCTGAACTAGACAAAAATCGATAAAACTTGGTGAATTAATTGGTTTTGCTTTTTTTTTTTTTTTACTTTCCAAACATCATCATTTTCATTTTAACGAAAAAAAATATTCTTTTAAGTAAAATTTATTTATTATTATTTTTATTAATTTATACATATTATATTATTTTTTATTCAATATTACTATAATATTATATTAAAATATTTAAAAAATATTTTATTAAAATCGATTTGATTTTGATTGAATCATTCACTCTTTATCCGTGTTTCACTAGTTTGATAACCAGTTCAATTCTAAGAACGTTGCAAATAACATACGAATGAATGAGGAAGGCCCACAAATAAAGAAATTAATTAGTTTTAAACATCAACGGCAAATTGAAAACAATAGATTGATTAACGTTGACAAGTGATTAACTTCAATAAATACTTGTGTATTACTATGGGAGTGATTGGGATGGATATTGAGATGATACGCCATACAAATTTAGAAACCTCTGTGGCTTGCAAAGTACTCCTTTTGCTGTTAAATATATTTAAATATAAGAAAATGTTAATTAATTTTATCTTATTTAATATTATTTTTTTAAAAAATATTTTTTATTTAATTGAGATGTTAATTTTAATGTTTCTTTTTTTATCCTTCACATTAAATTCTAGTAAAAAATAAATTTTAAAAATATTTTTTAATTGAAATTAATACAATTAAATATGATTAACTAATTTTCTTAATTAATTAATGTATTATGTTTTTTTCTTCTCATATTTGTCACCAGATGAGTATTCTATTAGTAGTGGATGCTTTAGGGGTTGTTGTTCGTAGATTATAATTGCTTTGTTTTGTTTTCTTTCTTTTTTCAATTGCGTAACAAAAAAAGAACAATGTTAAATAAAATAAACAAGAATAGCGTTAAATGAAATGAACAATAAATATATGCAATTTAAAATTTAATAAATAGACTATACACGGATGATATAAACAATTTTATATTATTAATGATAAATTATTATATAATATATATAATAAATTTATTTACTTTTATCATAATTATTTAAAAAATTATATTAACGATAATTTGTATTGATTGACGATATATAATTTATAAAAGTATTGAGCAAATGAAATTCAATCCCTATTTAACCAAAGAAAAACTAATTATGGACAACTAATGGTTAAATCTTAATGTTTACACACGTATTTGTAATTATAATTTTGAATAATATTAATTATGACACTTGTTCCAGACTTCGACTTCATAAAATAATTTACAGTTATTTATTTCGAAAAAAATCTTCAATCTTTGAACATTGTCTAAGTGTTGGATTTTTTTTTTCATAAAAGTCTTGAATTTTTCTTGAAAAAAAAAATTATGTTTACATTCATTGAAAAATATCATTTCAATAGGTTGCCTCAACCTTGATTTTTCTTATTATAAGGTCTTAATAAAGTACTATTTTAATCTTTATCCCAATTCCTCGAATACCTTGGAATTATCGAACAGTCTTTAACTTCAAATCAAAGACCTCGATTTGTTCTTTTCAACATAAAAAATATGAAAAAACTCTACTTGTTTGAAATCAATGTCTTCAAAGGAATTATCTACAACCTTGACTTCTTATATCTTCTTGAAATGTCACTTCTTCTTTACAACATATCTCGGGATTTTATCAAATGTTTTCATATGCTCCTTTCGGTTTCAAAAATCAAAATGTCTGTCCCAATTTTTTCAACACTTCGTCAAAATTTTCTCTTCCACCACCAACGATCATCATGAAAATATCAGTTTTAGTTGCAAAATTATATTAAAAATACTTAGACTTTGTTGGATATAGTTTTCAACCTCAAACTGAAATTTTAAAAAAATTAAATAAATTTTTAAACTCGTAATTTTTAATTTAAATTTTAATATAAAATATTAAATTCACAAATCACTTCTAGCCTTACTTTCTAATTCAAGCATATTTAACGATGATGGTTATAATAATAATTAGGATAAATTTATGGTAATAAAACTAATGATCCAAAAAATCTTAATGGTAACAAAAATTATGATAGTGGTAGGTTGGTGGTAGCAATGTTTGACAATAACAACCACCCTCCTATGCCGGTCTTTATTTTATTTTATTTTATATTCTATTTATTTTTATTTATAAGATTTAAACTTAAAATAATGTTTGTTTTTTTCATAAGATTCAATCTATAATATTTTTTATATTAGAAATATTTTTTGTTAAAAGAAGAAAAAAATATATTAATAAATAATTAAAAATAAAAATATTAATGTCAATAATATTTTTAGAAAAAATTATAAATATAAGATAAATTTATTGTTATGAAATTATATATAAGAAAAGAGAAATTATATATTTTTGTTTGCAATTTTACCCCATAGAAGAGTATCTTTCCCGTTTTGTCCCAGTTTATGGTTAGTCTCGCATCTCCCTTCCAAGTTCCAAGCCCTTTTCCTCCACATGAAGAACACCTCCCCTTCTATTTGCAAACTACACAAAAAACATTGTTTAACTATTTCATTCTTAACACTGCAAATTCCAAATCTGGAGAAAAAGATAAAACAAAAACAGAGCCATTGTTGGCAAAGGTGAGGCGGGCCGTGGGGTGGCTCGTCGACATATATATATATATATATATATATATATATATATATATATATATATATATATATATATATTAATATAAATAAAATATAAAAAATTATATTTTAAACAAATCCATACATCGCAGGTTTAAAATATAATATAAAATATAGTATATAATAGTAAAATTCACTTAAAGATTTTCTAACCATTAATTAAAACTTAGACTCTATAATAATCATTAATCGCAGGTTTACTTGAAACTTTTATAACATTGATCAAAACATAGGACTCTATAGTCTATAACAACTGTTGGTTAAATTTGAGCTAATTTAACATTAATGAAAGATTAAATTACTTGCAAGAATGCCATTTATTATACATTTTTGTCCTAATATTAATAATAATAGCATAATTTAAGAATCAGCATACCTAATTATAGTAAAAATGAAATTATAATGGTCATTGATAAATAAATTTCAAATATTCTTTTACAATTAATTTTTTTTATTCTTATTGAGTAGAGTATTTTATTATATCTTTTCTCAACTTTATTTGTTTTTTTTAAATTAGTTATTTGAAAATATATTTCAAAAAATATAGTAATTAAAAGTAATACTTTTATAAATATGATGCTAAATTTGAAAGAATAATAATTTTAGATTCATAGCAGTAGGTTCTTAACAAAAAAATGTGTTTCATAATACTCTCTCTCTCTATCTATATATATATCACTTTAAAAAAAGATAATTAAATTTATGTGAAAGACTCCAGATATCTTGTTGGAAAATTCTATCAAATGGTAAATAATTAATATAAATATATAAATAATGTACAAATAATAATATTTTTTACTAACAACAAACTAAAAGACATTACTAGTAGTAAACATGATGAAAAATTTTATTTTAAAATAATTAACAAGCACATATATTTAATAAAAATCACACCATTTCAATAAATTAAAAATAATTTGAATTTTTACAAGAAATATATTAAAATAATTATTTATAAACATAAAAATTAAGTACAAATCATATTTATATTAAATTTATATTATACATTCCTATTTATTATATTTATATTTTTTAAAAATTATAATTTTCATAGAGATATTGTACTGCTACTATTATTTGGGGAAAAACAAATCATAATAAATTTTAATAGGCTTAAATTTTTAAGATAACATTTTTTTATTAAAATATAATTAATTACCTTCCTCAATTTTAATGTATTTATATTTAAATTTTTTTAAATATTTAAAATAATAATTTTATTTTTATATGCATACATTTTTTAAAAATAAAAAAATATTTTAAACAAACCCTGCGATCCACGGTTTTAAAATCTAGTCTATGTGATAGTTGTCGGTCTAATCAAATTTAAAAGACTTAATAGTATTGAATGGATAATTAAATTAATCACATAGTTAATATTAATGTAGTATTTAATATTATTAATTTTATTATATAGGTATTAATGTAGTATTTAATATTATTAATTTTATTATATATAAATTAATGTAATAATTAATATTATTAATTTTGTAGTTTTTATAATATATAAATAAATATCTTTATTCCTTAATAATATTTTTATTAAAATAGTATCAATTATTGTATTTATTAAGGGACGGATGGAGTATTGTTTTTTGGTACATAATGTTAATATATAATCACAAAAAAAAATCCAATTCAAAGTTACAACATATTCAAATTAAAGTAATTAGAAATCTCTTTTAAAATCTGTAAAAAAAAAAAAAGCAATCTCTTTTAAAATCTGTGAAAAAAAATAATCTCTTTTAAAAAACAAAGGAAATTAGCATCCATCTATCTACCTATCTTGTAACAAAATAAAAAATATTTACCTATCTCTCTCTTATTTTTTTACTCAATTTACCTATCTATCTATATGTAAATGAGAGTGGAACATCTTATAATCATCGTATCAAAAAATTAAACTTGACGATAGATGTGAGTCTAATCAAATTTAAAGGACTTAATAATTTTATTACACAGATATTAATGAAGCAATTAATATTATTATTTTTTACATTAATGTAGCAATTAATTTTTTTTAGATTTTATAAATATATAAATAAATATTTTTATCCTTTAAAAATATTTTTATTCAATTAGTATTAATTATTATATTTATAAATATAATATATTTATTATATTTTCATCATATACATATATATTAAACTATAATAATAACATTAAATATTACATGATATGATTTGTGCGTATAAAAAAACATTTGTTAGAACATATTAATTCTTTAAATAAATTTCATATCTTGGGGAACTAGTCATTTATAAGGGATATCCCAATTCATACAAAAAATATTTGACTAAATTGATAATTGAAATGAATATATTTTAAACATTTGACTAATTTTGTATTATGTTAACATATAAGTAATGTTAGGTCTATATAAGTAATGTTAGATCTATATTTTGTATTATGATATATGACTACTTTTGTCTTAATGTTAGGTCTATATAAGTAATGTTTGTTGGAATTTTAAGGGAATTTTTATAAAATATCAATAATCATCAGGAACATATCACGTTAGATTATCAAGAAGAGTTTTAAGAATATTTAGATTCATAATGATTGATCAAACAAACTCATCAATATTTGCATCCATAGGTAACTGGGGGCTTCATAGTTCTTCCTCAATCGGAACCTCTTTATTCCTCAATAGGACCATCGTAACTCTTCAGATTGGGAGAAGACAAACTATGTGTGACGGCTCGGTATATTGGGGACCATAGCCTTCTTAAAGCGTATTAACCTAATAAGGTTCCCATTATCCCCCTAATGGGCCAACACTGACATCATTTAAGTCCATATCATTTGATTTAGTTGTCTAATGGACTCACTTTGATCACATAAATAAAACTCACTAATGATAAATAGTTAATATAATTGTTTTATAATATTAGTCCACATTAATTATTGGAATAGAAAATTCCAACCATTTTTCACTTGGGCTACATATTGTAACAATTATATCAATATCCTTAAGCGCACATTTGTACGCTATTTACCTTTAGATTTTCACCTTAACAACCTGGTTCATCTCATGTATTAATAATGAAATCATCTTTGTGGCTTTCGTCACTACAACAAATGTAACTAGACCCCAATGACCACCACATCAATACACTTAATGACATAGGTCAATATGGATAAGCAGCATGGAAATTACATGTAATGTGATCTCAGTTATGCCTATTTGCTATTGGTCCAAATTTTATTTTTTATAGAGATCTATCCCAATACAACATAAATATTGCAAACAAAACAAGCTGATAATGAAAATGTTAAACTTCAACTTTATTTCTGTAAAAAAATCCAAACAATAAAATGTTTGTAAACTATAAGATATAGAACATAATCAAGACTCCCACTAAACTAAGATACTATCAGGAATTACACCCATATGAGCAATGTGCTCATGAAAAAACTTTAAGTGTCAGACCTTTAGTAAGTGGATTGGCTAGCATGAAATGAGTACCTATATGTTCTATACAAACCTGTATTTTCTAAATTATTTATTTAACAACCAAATACTTTATGTCAACAAACTTTTACTTAGTTGAATCCTTAATAAGACCGCTAAGATATTGTTTCAATAAACGCCTGATGACTTCTTAATGTTGGCAACAACAGGAAAGCTAGTTACAATAATTTAACAGTCATAAATTCTAGTATGATGTCTCATAGCAAAAAAAAAAAAAATTCACTCCACCAGTATGGTTAAATGTGAATCCTTATGTGCAGTGATTGCTATTAAGATATTCCATAAAAATCAAATTCAGAATCCCCAATGATCTCTAAGCTTTTAGACTATCGATATGAAAACATGTAACTTCTTGTTCTCTTCAATCAATTAATACATTATGCACTTTACTACTTTCTAGTGTTGCATACCAAGATTACTCATATATCACCTTAAGACTCACACTAAAAATTATTATAGGACAATAAAAAAAACTTAAGTATACATGATAAATTGCAATATAACTGTTTTGCTACAATAAACCGTATGATGATAGTAAGATGTCATCAACATATAATACCAAAATAATAAATTTACACCCACTTAACTTTTAGCATACACAATCATCAACTAAATTTAGCTCAACACCATAAGAGATAATCTTGATGAATTTTGTAATACCATAGATGAGAGACTTGTTTAAAAGCATAAACGAATGTCTTTAGTTTGCATACCATAGACTTTAGATTATCTTATACAAGGTTTTTTGGTTGCACCGTATAAATTTTTTCATTAATGTTTCCATTTAGAAACATAATCTTTACATTCATCTATGCAAAACAATCATCAAAATGTTCTATAGTGTCATTATAGTCACAAGAGAATCTTTCTAAGAAATTAGAGAGAAAGTCTCTTTGTGATCAACGCCTTCCTTCTTGTAAAACTTTTGACAATAAGACAAACTTTATATATCTCAATATTACTCATTGAATCCCTTTCAACTATAGATATTTTATCTACAACTTATGAGTTTCATACTTTCAGGAAATTTGACAATATCCCAAATGTCATGTTCAACCATCGATTTTATTACATCATTTATGACATCAATCCACTTGAGAGTTAGAGCATAACATGACTTGACTAAAATCGATTAGACCTTCTTAGTAAACCTAATGTCATATTCATGTTTTTAAAGAAATATAATATAATCATTCAAATTATTATTTTCCTTTCTCTAGTGGATCTTTTTTATGATACTTCTTGAGGTTATTGAGTTTGAACTTTAGGTGGTGCTTGATAGAGAATCTCAGTGTTGTCTTGTCTTTTAATAATGATAGGAGTAACATCATTATTTAATTATCATATTTGTTTCTTGAATGATGGTAAGTACAAAGGCTTATCTATTGTCAATAATAGGTTATTCTTTAAAGACAACACTTCTTATGTTTCCTTTCCCTCCAAACTCAATTTCCTCACGGAGTCTTGCATTCTCATCTCAAACATAATCTTAAAGTCGGATTGTAAAACTTATACATACGAGAACTTTAAATGTAACAAAAAAAATTATAACTAATTATTTTTAAGTCCAACTTACCTTCATGTAGCCTATAAGGCATTGCTTCAACTGGACATCCCCAAATGTGCAAATGCCTAATGTTGGGATTTCCTTTGCTCACACCTAATAGGGGTTCTTAGTGACTACTTTAATTGGTACCCTAAAAAGATATAAATTGCATTTTTTAATATTTTTCCCCAAAGCAACTTTGGTAGAAAATAATTAAACTTCTTACCATATCTGTACAAGTTTAGTTTCATCATCTTGCAACTTTGTTCATGCTAGGTTTGCCTAACATTACATGTTGTAAAATAATTTCCTAGTTATTGAAGAAAAATATATGGGAAACTCCAAACGTTGTACTTATGTCATATATACTATAGTATTCTCCACGGTTAATTTGACAATCTTAATTTTCTTTCTTTTTCTTAGTTGAAGTTCAACTTCAGCTTTGAAAGACTAAATGTCTAGAGGCTAAAACTTCTCATAATTTAAATAAAGAGGAATCATCTATTAACATAATAAAATACATTTGTTCATTTCATGAATCCATAAGGAATAAAACATAAATATATGTATGTATTAGTTCTAAGACATCCTTAGTTCTTTCTACACTTGAATTCCTTTTTGTTTGTTTATTTTCCCTTTATATACTCAATGTAGAGTATATGGTCCAACCAATATAAAGGATCCAAAGTTTCCTATAACACTAGCATCCAAATTCTCTATTAAGAGATATGACTTAAGCGCTTATGTTATAAAGTGACAAAATTCTCTTTTAATTTTAAGTTTTGTACCACCCAAAATTGTTTGCAATAGAAACACACTCAAATATCCATAAAAGAACTCATAACTTGTAACATTTGAATATAAGAGAGACTAACTTTATTATTTCTTATTGAACAAGAATAATTGAATTTGTCCAAATTAGAAATAAAATTTGGTTTAATAAATAGTTCAATATATGTCTCAATCAAATTCAAATGAAATTGAGTCTTTTAAAGCAATATAAAAGTTCTTATAGCTTCAACTATAACTTTATGTCATCACCCATATAGATGAATCTTTCATTATCACTTGGTGGATGACTCCATAGGTAGCATTGTATAGACATGCTTAAGTAAGTAGTAGAACCAAAATCTACCCACTAACGTTTTTCGGTAAAAAAAAACTAAATTAACTTTAAAACAAACAAAAATGGTAAGTTTACCATTTTTCACACACTAAATAATGTAAATGGAACTTCATTTTTTTATATGCCTCATCCTACAAAAGCAACAAGGAAATTCTTTATCTTGTTCTCTTGTTTCTTCTCTAGAAAAAAAAATTATGCAATATCCTCAACTCTCAACTGACTCCTTTCAAACTCTAAATTTTATACATGTAGCTTTGGGATTCAAATATGAGTATTTTAAACTGTAGTAGTAGCAACAACAATTAAAGAAGAGAAAATAAACATACAATGCAAAATAATCTTTATGGTAAATTTCAAGACCCAAACAAGATACCTAGCGCACCATTAATTCTCAATCTTTTGATTGAAAAAGACTAATTGCAAGTGGTACTCTGAACACATTGATCAAACATTGATAATAAGTCTTGTCAAATAAAGGTTGTCTTTGGACACTCCATTGCCCACATGGAAAACTTATATGATGATTAATTTGGTCAAATAATGATTGTCTTGAAATATTTTATTATTCACATGGAAAATCACACTTTATAATAACCACATGTTTACCATTGCAGATATATAATTATTCTACCAAATTGTTTCTTCCTTTGGGACGAACACATTTTGCATGAATAATTCGATGTAACATATATGTATATTCAATCAAATCAACTTACGCAACAGAAGTTACTTTGCCAACATGTTGTTTCAATCAATTTAACCAAAAAATACAAGATAATTTAATATAATAAATGGGAGGTCTTAAAATCACACAACTTTCACATATAGTTAAGTTATATAAAAATATATATAACAAAACATGCAAATATTTTGCATAACAGACCCATCACAAGATACTTAGCACAACATTAATTCCTAATCTTTTGACAGAGAAATTAATTTGTAATTGATACTCTTAACACTGATTAAATATTGAAAATAAATTTTGTCAAATAATAGTCTTTCTTTAGATTGACTATTATTCACATGAAAACACCTTATAATTGTCACACACTTATCATCACATGTACAATATTAGTTGGCCAAATTGCATCTTCCTTTGGGCCGAACACAATTCGCATAAATAATTTCATACAAAATATATGCAATTTTAATCAAATCAATTTTCATAATAGGGATCACTTTGACAATATATTGTGTCAATCAATTTAATTAGAAAAATTACTAGATATACAAATAAATGGGAATGATCTACTACTGCTAAATTTATACCCAATCATGATAGCAGAAAAATATAAAACATTAATTATGACAAGTAAATATTATATCCTTAAATTATATTTAACGCTATTATTAATTTATACTTTAAAAAAATTTGTATCACATCCATAAATAAAACTATCACAAATTCATGAAAGAAATTAAAAAAAAAATATCAAACACAAACAATACAATAAACCAAGACATTTCAAAAATCTCGTGTCAGTGCTTCTGATCTTTATCGTCTATTCCATCATACCAATGCAAACAAAAGAATGAAAATTAATCCATGTACACAACGTGATAATGGCATCCAAAGTATTCACAAATCGCACAAAATAACTTTATTAAAGCCATAACCGATGTGGCTTTGAATTCAACGTAAAAAGGTTTTCGGAAACCCAAAAAAACAGTGTAGAGCTTCCTCAAATATATATCACAAGCCACGTGAACAAAAGTTATGCATAAAACCCAAAAAGGATGTCGAAAAAACAACAGAATTGTATTCAAAGCAAATATGGAACATTGTAATATTTGAATTTATCGACAATTAATATGTATTGTTCCAAAAAAATAGGGTTCATATAACCAAAGCAATTCAGGTATAATTAGAATCAAATAACTTTAAATCCCAATAATCTAACAGTAATGGTGGCTTTGATACCACTTGTTGGAATTTTCGGGGATCCTTATAAAATACCAATAACTATCAAGAATACATTACATTAGATTATGAAGAAGAGTTTTAAGAATACTTGGATCTATAATGATTGATCAAACAAACGCAGTGGAATCTGAATCCGTAAGTAACCGGTGGCTTTATGGTTCTTCCTCAACCGGAATCTCTTTATTCCTCAATAGGACCTTCACAACTCTTCATATGGGGAGAATAGAAAATATGTGTGACGACTCGATATATTGGGGATATAGCCTTCTTATAGCGTGTTAACCTAATAAGGTTCTCATTATCCCATAATGGGCCAACATTGACATCAGCTTATTTAAGTCCATATCATATGATTTAGTTGTCTAGCGAACTCACTTAATTTGATTGCATAAAATAAAATCCACTAATAAATAGTTAATATAATTGTCTTATAATATTAGCCCACATTAATTATTGGAATAGAAAATTTCAACAATATTATGCTACAATGGTTAATCACAATTCACAATTTCATAATATTGAAAATAAAGTCATATACATATTCAAGGTAAGATGGGAGGGAAGAAAGTTTTGGCTCTTGTCATGCTTGTTATGACTTATGGTTTGGAACACTACTAAAAAAAAGTTATTTTACGACGCGCGTTCCACATCGTTTCCGCCAAAGACGTCGTAGTAGGAGTAGCGGTGGCAATTCCGTAAATAAGTGAGCATTTTATGTGCCATGTGCATGGCGCGTGACACATTCAACCACGTTGGCCTTGGGTGCCTGTCTTTGTAGGTAGCGCGCAGGTAAGTTAAGACGGTGCACTTGAAAACACCGTTGTTGAAATTTTGAATTTCGAAGACGTTGTTCTTAAGCCACCATCGTTAACATTGATGTATATAATGTTGTTCGCGCTAATTCATGAACACTCGCGCTCGAGCTCCCGCTTCCCTGTTTGTCTGAAATTTCTGTGTACTGTGACCTCGCCGTGAACTCGCTGTGACCTGTGGCATTTGCCCGCACCCCCGTGACCTCATCCGACGTCTCGTCTTGTGGCGGCACCGCGCAAGCCAGTGAGTACCCCTTTTCAGAGTTGTCGTAACACGGCTGTGTTTTGAAGGTAAGGTTGTGGATGTTTGAAATTTCTTGTGGATGTTGAAGAAGTAATTATTGTGCACTTGGAATGTTGTTGTAAGTAGGTTAGTGAACTTGGAATGTTGTTGTAACTAGGTTGTTGTGCAAATGTTGCCTTGCCCTAAAAAAGTAATGTTTGAATGCATGTCTTTAGGAACCCATTAAGATAATGTATTCATATTTATGCTCCCTAGCTCTGATAGAAATTGGCAGTTTCTCAGAGTCACCTGCTATAGCACATAATATTTGTCCATAATATTTGCATTCTAACCAACCATAAACCGCATCCATTTATTAAGAAAGATCAAGAAGAAACAAGTAATACTAGAAAACAGAAAACATGAGATGCAGATTTGGGATCTTGCTGGTTTTTCTGGTTTTTATATCAATGTTGCTAGGTGCTGGTATATGTCAATAAATTATTGGTTCATGTCCTTTAATGTAGTTGGGTAGGGGTGAGGGGTCCTTGAATCTTTTGTTCTCATGTTAGATGCTACTATTTTTGCTTCAGGCTCTTCTTTCTGGATGCTCGGCTGGTGGTCTGGCTACTATTATACACTGATGAATTCAGAGGTTTTTTCCCAGAAACTACCAAAGTGAAGTGTCTTAGTGATGCAGGATTATTTCTTGATGCGTATGTGATTAACTGCAGAAGTTCATTCAGTGAATGTCGTTTCCATTGTTACCACAGGATTTTTGGTCCTTAAATTTTTTTGTTAATTCGCCCCGCTCCCTTTGAATCACAGGATTGATGTCTCCTGGGGACATACCATCAAGAATTTATTCAGTGGTGTTGTAAGGCTACAGGTACCACAGTTTTTTTATTAGGCCACCAATTTCCTTAAGTATGAAAGCAAAATGTACTATAACATTTCCTATTTCATGGTCATCATGACAATTGACTAATAGTATTTGGTTCAACTATTTCAAATAAGCTAATGTGAAATAAAATCTTAAACTCCATGCTGGATACTGCTGTTTTAATCATGGATCTTCACAAGGTTTTTCACCAAACCTCAACAGGAACTTATTTTGTTTGCAGTTAAATTGAATTTCGAAAACCTTTGTTTAGTATGAAATGAGGATCTGCCACATGCTAATTTGCTTTTATGGTTTGAAACTTGGCTATTTTGACATGATTATAACTCTTACAGCTTGCTAAATATTTTGTCCATCCATTGCAGGGAGTGCAAAAGAATCTGCCGCACTTTTGTACTAATCACCTTGATCCCACTTCGGTAATGATAAATATATTTGATTCTGAAAATTTAGAAAAATCATTTTCATTTGACTGAATGTGCGAACATTTGATGCTCCATAGTTGTTACTTGCTCTGAGTTTTTCTTTTAGTGATGTATCTTTTACCCCTCTTTCAGTGCTTCTTCCCTCAGAATTTGATTGCCGGTATTAGAACCCCACTATTCATTCTTAATACTGCCTATGACTCATGGCAGGTAAATGTCTGATTTTTTCACCAGGTTGTCTTAATTCCTGATAAATCTTGCATTAAATCAATTGTAGACATATTATACTCAACAAATATTTTCTGTTTATCATCAGGTCCAAACAAGCTTAGCTCCTTCATCAGCAGATCCCCATGGCTTTTGGCATGATTTTAGATTAAATCATGGTAAATGTACTTCTTCACAAATCCAATATTTGCAAGGTGGTTTGACATATGAGAAATAGCTTTAATGATCAAGAGCCGTTAAACCTAATGTTCTTAAATTTATTATGAAGCTCTCTAGTGATTACGAAAATCTCTCAATCTCTTCTCTCTCTGTCTCACATGCATCACTGTAAGATAGGTGTCAAAAAGAAAGGATTCAAGTTAAATTTAAACCTAATGTTCTGAAATGAAGGAAAAAAAAAGAGATTAATCACGCTAGGGAACTTGAATGAAGAAAGAGAAAGGATTTAAGTTTGAAGATTTATGAGACCTATTCTGTATATTAATCTTGGGTATCATGTTATCATCATTATTTTTATTATTTTACATGAATCTTGGGTTGTAGCATTTGCGATCATTTGCTGAATTTACGTAAGATTGGAAGTTTTTGTTTTGTTCATTTTATATCTTGGCTAGATAAGATATTCAATATGCCTACAATCTATACTGTCTTGATTTTCAATGTCTAAGATGTTGCACTGTGGATACATTGTGTCAAAGAAGAAAATTTACTAATTACTAAAATACTATATGAAATGTAGATCAAAACAGCGGAAACAATGCAAAACAAGACCAATAATGATACCAAAGCCATATCATCTTCATTCTTGCAGATTCTTCTTGCTATCTTCCAGACAAACATGAACCAACCAGTTATGATTTAGACAATTTAAAGAATCAAGAACCATACAAATCACTTAAATGATTAATATATCAAGCTGGATACAGTTTGTAGTATGAACCTCATTTGAGACATGTTTTTAGAGTATAAACAACATTTGGGGAACCATGTTTAAATAGAAAGAATGATATAAATAACAAAAGAGACTTAATGAGATTTACTGTGTGCCTTTTCTGGAGCTATCTATAACGGCAGACCAAATGTGACAAGTATAAGGTTTAATAACATCATAATGAAGACTTTCAATGTCAGTGTTAAGCAAATAAAATCTCGCTCAGATGTGCTTGAAGATTGTATAAGTTTGTCAAATAAGTAAATAGTTTATGCACTTTAAAGGATTTTTAGACTGCTACCTGTCACAATTTTTCATATATAATAAATTTGTTGACTTTTATCATAACTACCTTAAAAGTCATATTTATCATCAATTTTATTGGTTGACAGTGTAAGAAAAATTATACTAACAATGCATAGAAACTAGCCTGTTGTTACCTAAAATCTATTAAACCATAAATAAGGATACCCAAACCAAAGAATATATATAAAAAGTAGTATCTTGTCTAAAATCCATGAAAAATATTTTAGAAAAGAGATGAGGCTTTTTAGAATGAACAATCATGTCTTCAGAAGTGAAAATCTTGAGCACAAAACAGTGGAAATCTTGGAACATAAAAAATTGTGTTCTGAAATAAGTGAAAAGCTTAGATGAATGTGTCTGCATCAAGGCTTTTAATTTTGTTTAAAAAGCTAAAAGAAAAAGAAATTAAAGACAAAGCCAGCTAAGGTCCCCCAACATCTTCTCCTCTGGCACCATGAGAATTCTATGGTTTTCCCTTTTGCTTCCCGTCTTTTGTAAATAATTGAACTATCCTTGGGTGGGACGTGCCAGGCCCTTGCAGTAGTGCAAAACAAGAGCGACACTTGAGAGCCTCAATAGCAAGCTACTGTAATAGACCCTCTCCCTCAAAAAATAAATTTAATATCGTGTGAACCAATGGTCCACATATCAGATATTAAACTGATAAGAACAGATACTACACTTGATCTTAGCCAAAAGGCCGAGAAAGGTATGCTTTGTACAATGTAAGTATTCAAATTTTATACTGGGAGCTTCAGCTTCCTGACAAAGTTCTGACAAATGTGGGACTAATTCATCCCAACATCCTAGCCAAGAGCAACATGGTTAAAAATTTAGATCAGCAACATAAAAGTTCAAATCTGAGACTAATGAAAGTTCAAACACATTATAATCTTCCCGTTGATATTTTACTTGGATATGTTACTATTACGTACTATGTTGATTCTTCTGACTTAGCTAATCATCATGGATTATTAGAACTGATAGGACTGATTCCTGCATGGAAGAGGGTTATTTAAAATTCTACTAATAGAAGAACAAGATCTCTTGTATGTATTTCTTAGTGTTCAGATATGAATTTTTACACAGGTTGTGAATTAAAATTCATGCTAGTTATTTCTGAAAAATGTCAGCCCGGCACCTGAGCCCATCTTGTTGGTAAATAACACTAAGGTTGACGAAAGAAAAGACAATGAAAACAACACAATTTTCTCAGTTTTCATTGCCTATTAGAAGGAAGAAAAAAAAAAGAGTTTTCATAAGTTATGGATATATATTGACCCTCGTGCATGGGTCCATAGAAAAATTTAAAACTGGTGTCAACTTCATCATGAGAGTTTTGCTAATGTTTTATTAAATAATACACACATTTCATTTAAATTAATTTATATTGGCTGATATCTTTTATTTATTCAATCTCCTTCCTCTTAGTATTTTGACCTATCATTATGACTAATCTGTTTACATTTGATTGGTTTCTTTAAATTACTACAATCTTCTTTCACATAGGAGAATGAAAAACTAACAAATAGCAGACCAAATTAGTGTAAGAGTAGCTTTTCCTGTAGCCTAGCACCACTTTACCAGAACGAATCAAATTACGAAAGTTTTAGAAATCTAAATATAAAAACAAAACTTGTAAGTTGCATTGATAGGGAGCCGCGCGAACGCAGGCTCCCACTACCACAAATTATGACGTAGGCTCTGCCACTTGGGCAGACCTTAGGAAAGCACCCCTCCAAAGTGCAATGGAAGTCACTTCCCTAGGCCATAGACCTTCTTGATCATCCATTGACCCCGCCCAGGTAAGTATGTTACTCAATGCCATACACTTCTCTTTTATAACTCATTCGTCAGACCACTTTGACTCATATTTTCGATGTGGGGCTAGCTCTGAGGGATTTGGCTTTCTAATTAATCCATGGTCTCTACTCTCAAGTTGCAATATGCTCCTTCCAAACTTGAGTCATTATCAACATGTGTTGTGCTGAATCTTGTTGCAGAATCATAACTGAAAACAAACAATGGTGGCTTGAGAGGGGTTGGCTACTGCTTTGGCATGTAGAACTCTCTTCATATATGCTCTTGTGTCTTCTATTGTTTTTAATGGTACAAGATTACACAGCAGGTGATGTTGTTCTTTCAGTTTTTGGATTGTACCTTTAAAAGCCAAAAATGCTATGAAAAAAGGTAGCAAACCTTCTTGCTGAACATTGTAATATGTAAGTTTTTCTACATTGATTTTAGCATCTATGAATCAGTCAAGCCAAACCAAAATGAAGCAGCAACAAGTCCAAATGATAGCATCAATCTATTTCACAGGCTTTTGTTTCCTGTGTAAGTTAATTAGGAATGAGTTATTTCGCCAGCAGTTAGGTATGAACTACATGAATTCAATTGATTCTCTTGTTAAAATAACTGTTCCCTTGAACCGGGTGTTATGTGGGAATCATGTGTCCAATTTCTTAACTACAATGTGATGCAAGGTTCTTGAATTGGACAGTGCAGGGTCCATTTTGATTTCATGCATAAAGCTGGTATTTATTCTTGGGATTATTTCTACCATCTAGGAAGCTTACTACAAAGTTTACCCTATTGAGGAATTACATTACATTAAAATACTGACAAAATATTGAATTAGTCAGGTTCCGCATTGAATGAAATGATGCAGATTTCAGTTAATCACTTAAATCTATTTTGTTAGTTGTCAAACATAACAACACACTGTGAAAGCAACATTTGTTGAAGCTGAAGCCTTCGTGTTGAATGAAATGTGAGTTTTGTGCATCATAACTATAGTTTTCAGTGGTTTGGCTTTTAGTTGTCTTTTCTTATGATTTGGACCTTCTGATCTTTAACTTGCGATGCGGAATGCAGGGAAGAATCAAGATTTGTGAAGGAAAGAATGTTGATATGGTTTTGGATGAGGAGATTCATGAGTTGACACTGAAACTTCAGAGATTGCACAGGAGGTCGAAAGTCAAGGATTTAGGGGCCAGGAAGAACAGAAATTTTGACAAGCAGGTTTCTGTTCTGCAGAGGCGACTGGAGCAGATTGGAGGGTCATCAGATGAGATTTGTTTGAGGGAGTTTCAAGAGATGGAAAACATAAGCTTGTCAATTAAAAGAAGTAGCATAGTTGATGATAACGTTGTTGCAAGTGGAAAACTAAATGTAAGTAAGAAAGAAACCTTAATGTTTTGCCCTCAAAACATGTATTGAGTTTTGGTTAACTCCATAAAATAAAAAAACATCCCGGTATTCTTCTACATTTATCTGCTACGTATTTTGTCCAACCATGCCATAGAGCATTTTGTTATTCTCCAGTTGTCTTTTGTTGTTATTTTGGTGTTTTCTTCTCATAGATTTTATTAAAATTTACAGGTGGAGATTTTGAGGAGGAAAATGGAGGGATTGTCAAAGGGCATATTATTACAGAGAATGGAGGAAGAGTATAATTCACTGCTGTCCACTGCTAGTAGTTCTCTTGCTAGTTCTGGTTCAAATTCCAAAAGACTTGAATATCAAGATTCATCTTCGGTACGAGTACCTCATCAGGTATATATCCTTCATTTCTTTGCTCATCACTAGTTGATAGTAGGTTATTGTTAACATTTAGTGTACACAGTGCACAGTACACACACAATGTTTTTGCTATGGTGTACCTAATCCTGTTTAATCCGACTAATAAATCCCACCACCAATAGGAAAATCTGGACATGAATTGATTTGACTTATTATAGTGTACCTAATGTGAGAAGTGCATAATCATAACTTGGATAGATACACCATTTGTCTCCAGCATGAGGGTGTGGGGTAAACTAAAATGCAGAAAGCATTCACATCATAAGAAATCAATCATTATCTTCCTAGAAATTTGAGCAATAAAAAAATGTAGTTGAGTACTTGCCTTAATTCTATATGCAATAAGGTCATACATATTGTAGTTATCACTCTGCATGTCTTGCTTCATTCTAAGTGTGGCTTTTCCTTCTTCTATACTGCCATTTTTCATATCCTCAAAGAGCTTCAATGACTCTGAAATTGGCCTGTCTCTCCAAGGACTGTTCAATTTCTTCTCCCTATGCTCCTTTATCTCATCAGGTGTCTACAACAACAACAACAACAACGCCTTATCCCACTAGGTGGGGTCGGCTACATGGATCAACTTCCGCCATAATGTTCTATCAAGTACCATACTTCTATCCAAACCATTGAGTTCGAGATCCTTTTTGATAACCTCTCTTATAGTCTTTTTGGGTCTTCCTCTGCCTCGAATTGTTTGTCTTCTCTCCATCTGGTCTACTCTCCTCACTACAGAGTCTACCGGTCTTCTCTCTACATGCCCAAACCACCTAAGTCTATTTTCCACCATCTTCTCTACAATAGGCGCTACTCCAACCCTCTCTCTAATAGCTTCGTTTCTAATTTTATCATGTCGAGTCTTACCACACATCCACCGCAACATCCTCATCTCCGCTACACCTACTTTATTCTCATGTTGGCTCTTGACCGCCCAGCATTCTGTTCCGTACAAAATCGCCGGTCTTACCGCAGTCCGATAAAACTTTCCCTTTAGCTTGATCGGTACCTTTGCATCACATAACACACCCGATGCTTTTCTCCATTTCATCCATCCTGCTTGAATGCGATGATTCACATCCCCTTCAATTTCCCCATCATCCTGTATTACAGACCCAAGATATTTAAACCGTGTGACTTGAGGGATAATATGGTCTCCTATTTTCACCTCTGAGTTAGAAACCCTCCTTCTTTTGTTGAACTTACATTCCATATACTCCGATTTGCTTCTGCTTAGGCGAAAGCCATGTGTTTCTAGAGCTCGTCTCCAAGTTTCCAACCTCTCATTCAACTCCTCCCTCGACTCTCCAAGGAGGACTATGTCATCTGCAAAAAGCATGCATCTCGGCGCTATCTCTTGGATTTGTTCCGTGAGGACATCCAGAATTAAGGTAAAAAGGTAGGGGCTAAGGGTTGACCCTTGATGTAAACCAATTGTGATGGGAAAATCGTCTGACTCTCCACCCTGTGTCCTAACACTAGTCGATACCCTATCATACATATCTTGGATAGCTCGAATATATGCAACCCTAACCCCTTTCTTCTCTAGAGCTTTCCACAAAATCTCTCTAGGCACTCTATCATACGCTTTCTCCAAGTCAATAAAAATCAAGTGCAAGTCTTGTTGGGCCATGCGATATTGCTCCATCACCCGCCGTAATAAATAAATCGCTTCCATGGTCGACCTTCCCGGCATGAAACCAAATTGATTCTCAGTAACTTGAGTCTCCTTTCTTAATCTCCGTTCGATCACTCTTTCCTATAATTTCATGGTATGACTCATGAGCTTGATTCCCCTATAATTTGCACAATTTTGTATATCCCCCTTGTTCTTATAGATTGGTACTAACGTGCTTCTCCTCCATTCCTCCGGCATGCATTTTGACCTCATAATTTCGTTAAAGAGTTCGGTGAGCCACTCAAGACCTCTATCTCCAAGAGTTTTCCACACTTCAATAGGTATGTTGTCTGGCCCCACCGCCTTACCATTACTCATTCTTTTCAACGCTTCCTTTACTTCCTGTTTCTGAATCCGACGATAGTACTTATAGTTCCGGTCCTCTTCTCTTGTGTCTAGACTGCTAGAGTCATATCCATATCCATCATTAAATAAGTTGTGGAAATACGCCTTCCACCTTTCCTTGATATCTTTTTCATGCACTAAGACTTTGCCTTCTTCATCCTTAACACACTTTACTTGATCCAAATCTCTAGTCTTCCTCTCTCTACCCTTAGCAAGCCTATATATAGATCTTTCTCCGTCCCTGGTTCCTAGAGCTTGGTATAGTCCATCAAAAGCTTGGGCTCTTGCCTCACTCACCGCCTTTTTGGTTTCATTTCTAGCTATCTTATACTTATCCCAAGTTTCAGAATTTCTACACCCAGACCACTCCTTGAAACACTCCTTTTTTACTCTAACTTTGCTCTGAACATTTTCATTCCACCACCACGATTCTTTACCCCTAGGTCCAAAACCTCTAGATTCACCCAACGTCTCTTTAGCCACTTTAATAATCTCTTGGGACATCTTGTTCCACATATCATTTGCACTTCCTTGTGATTGTCCACACCAACCCTCCCATATCTTTTGTTGGAAGATTCCTTGTTTCTCACCCTTCAAGTGCCACCATTTGATCCTTGGTGCTACCATAGGACTTCTTCTCTTTGCCCTATCTCTAATTCTTACATCCATAACCAACACTCTATGTTGGGTAGTCAAGCTCTCTCCCGGGATAACTTTACAGTTCAAGCAATACTTCCTATCAGACTTCCTGATAAGGAAGAAATCTATCTGAGAACATGTCCCTCCACTTTTGTAAGTGATAAGATGTTCCTCTCTTTTCTTAAACCATGTATTGGCTATAGAAAGATCCAAAGCCTCCGAAAACTCCAAGATGGATTTACCCTCCCCATTCATCTCCCCTAGGCCAAAACCCCCATGCACCCCCTCAAAACCTCTAGCCACGCTACCTACATGTCCATTGAGATCCCCTCCTAGGAAAACTTTCTCTCCTTGGGGTATATCCTGAAGTACCCCTTCTAGATCCTCCCAAAATTTTACCTTAAAGTGTTCTGCTAACCCAACCTGAGGTGCGTACCCACTAATAACATTAAAGGTGTCCTGTCCCACTACCAATTTTAAGACTATGATACGATCTCCTACTCTTCTTACATCCACGACATCCTTCTTCCACTCCTTGTCCACAATAATCCCTACCCCATTTCTTGATCTGATTTTTCCCGTATACCACAACTTAAATCCCGAGTTGTCTAATTCTTTCGCATTTTCACCTGTCCACTTAGTTTCTTGTAGGCACATAAAATTGATCTTCCTCCTCACCATAACATCCTTTATTAATGACTTGATTGTAGACACCTGGATCATCAGGTGTCTACAATCAAGTCATTAATAAATAGTTTATTTTTGTTGCAACCAATACAAATTCAATCACATTATGCAATTATCTCAACCTCCTTTATCAACATACATATTAAAATAGCTTAGATTTAGGGAGAAAAAAGTTTATTTAAAAAATTAAAAGAATTAATTTGATAGTACAAGTGACTGATATTTGAGATGAAAAAGAAAATTTAAATATAAAAATTTAAAAGTAATTTAGATTTTAAGGAAAGAAAAGATATCAATGCAAAAGAAAAACATGATCAATAAAAAAATTATATAAAAAAATTCTAAATAGCGGTGAAACCACACATAACAATAAGAAAGAGAATACCACAAGAGATGTCCTCACAATTAGGCATGAGGACACAAATTTATAACACAAGGGTTGATAATATAATTCCATGCAACTGAGATTTTCAGAATAAACTGCCAAAGGGCTCAGAATTAGTGCTTTAAATAAATCAATTAATTAGAGGCTGTTACAGGTTATAAATCCACCCAAAAGGAAGAACAAAGGAAACATTTTACACAAATAAACAAGTTAAATATTTGAAGTAATAAGCTATTCAGATGTTTAGATACCAACCTGATGATCAACATAAGCATGACCCTTTTTTATGAGCTCCACTGCTAATTCGTACAATTCTTGGAAGTAATCACTTGTGTAAGTAATCTGCAAATATTATCACAAAGCTGTTAAACACCTAAATAGTTAAGTTGGAACAATCACATGAGCCAAGAGGTGCTACAAAACAAACCAACATACCTTGAATGGTTTCCAACCCATCCACTGAACACTTTCTTCAATGTGATCAATATACTCTTTCTTTTCTGCTTCAGGATTTGTATCATCATACCTGGAAGCGCCACAAGCCATCAACTTGGAACAAAGAAAGTTATAGTGCATTTAGTCAAATTATAGACTTGTTAAGGGCCTCATCGTTTTGGAAAGAAAAAGGTACAAAGCTCCTCAAATTTATAAGAGTATTAAAATGATACATTTTACTCAAATTATCAAACTAGACATAGAAATTTAAAAACTTTTCGAATGGCTTACCAAGAACACTCACAAAGAAATAAGAATTCCTCTTGAAAAAAAAAAATATAAAACGTGATCAATCAAAGAAACTTATAAATTAATATTCGTTTGTTCGTAAGTTGAGCATACTAAAAGTTTGTGAGGAGATGATTGATATCTTCCCATGTACACAATTTAGATATGAATTGAAAGATAATAATAAGCCATGCCACATTCTTACACAATTAACAATTTAATTACAATTTTATACAAATATGAAATAGATCGAGCACCTGTGAAAGTGAATATTTTATCATGGTATACTCACTAATATATTGAAAATTTTGGTTTGATGATTGCATGTTTTGTTATTTTGGTTGTGTAAAGTGTAGGCACTCGTGTCATTGCATGTTTGATTTTATCTGAAGCAGAATGGAATCAAGGGCATAGCCAGAACCCATCTATGGTAGTGGAGCTCAATTAGCATATGGTTCTAACACCAGCTTCAGCAACAGCTCCAACAATTTTGGTCAAACCAGTACCAAGAAATTGAGAAGGTTACTGATTTCAAGAACCACAGTCTTTCCCTGGCAACTAATATATTATGTTTATTGTTAATAAATTTAACAATTACCTGTTAAATCTAATTATATCTATTGTTAATTGTTAATATGATTAAGTTACAATATTTTAACAACTGTTAAATGGCTATTTGTATTCATAATCATTATTTATGTTATTGTTGCTTAAGATTAATATAAATTTAAATTAAGTAAAATGATAATATATACTACACAAATTTATATACTTTCAGCTTATTAGTACATTTTACTTTTTTTATTATTATATTATATCATGTTTAATTATTGTTATTTATTAATCTCATCAGGTTAATTACATTTCAAATACTGGTTGATATATATTTTACTTTATATAATATCATGGATTATCTTGCTTATTTATATAATATTAAATTAATTAAAACCAAAAATTTTAGCACAAAAATTATATTTACTTATCATAATAATTATTAGTTGACAATAATAATTTAAAATTTTCGAGTTCATATTACTTACGTTTATACAAATAACGTTTATAATTTAAAAATTTTAAATAGAAAAAAAAACTTAATCTACGTCGTTGCTTACGACAACAACGACGTAGCTTTTCCCATGCAGTCAACGGCGGTCTCCTTCGCGAAACGGCGTAGTAGCCATGCATTCCACGACGTTCCTCTCCCAGACACGACGTCAAGGCCATGCATTCAACGACGTTCCTCCCCTGGAAACGACGTAGCAAGGTTCCTTTCGACGTCGTTGCTTTCAACAGCAACGACGTAGTTGACCAACCATTCAATGGCAGTCGTTGCCGGTCAACGACGTAGTAGACCTTACCTTTCAAGCATTGATTGTTATACACTACATCGGTGCTGCCATAGCCCGACCTTAAAAGCTTACCTTTCAACGTCGTTCCTCGTGCTGGCAACGTCTTCGAAGGCGAACCTGCAACTACGGGCCTCCAGTCATCCCCGTCGCAGGAATCGTGTGTTTCTAAAATGGTGGAAGGAGACCGTCGTAGACTGGCCGGAGGCCTACAACGACGTCTCATTCAAAGACGACCGTGCACCGTCGTTGAACTCCGAGAAGCATCGACGTTCGCGTTTTTTGTAGCAATGGAAGTAACAACATTCATTGCTTGTCTAGTTCCTCCAACGTGCAATGGGTATGGGCCATTACTTATTCAATGTGTGCCTTATTTAGTTAACAGAGGCTCTTCTACTCTAACTCCCCATTGTTGTGATGGAGCAAGAGTGGCGTTTCAAAGAGCCAACAATGCTCAAGCTATTAAGAATTTTTGTAGTTGTTTGGTGGATGTTGGACCATATTTAGGGTTTCAAAACCAGAATTTGGTACTACTTCCAGGAGCTTGCGATATTAAACTGTGAAAGCATATATTAATGGTTGAATTGATAAGTAGATGTAATAGTAATGAATATTTCCAATGAAAATAGAGAAAGTATTGTTAGAAACCATTTATGATGTCACAATGAATCTGAATATTATGTAGGTTTAAATGTAATTTTGGTTCCTTTATTTTAAAATAAAAATATTTAATCCTCTGATTTTTTAAAATTCATAATTTTTTTCATTCCATCAAATTCAAAAGGCATTGGTCAGTAAAAAATTAACTTGATGTATTACAAGATAATTTGTGTAATCTACGTCATACACTCATATATTCAATGTTAATCTCTTAAGAGTCAATGCTTTCTATTTGAGAAAATGATCAAAATCTACTAGAGTAAGAGACTAAATATCTTTGTTTTAAAGGGGATCAAAATTACAGATTTTTAAAAATAAGAAGACTAAATGTTTGTATTTTAAAATAAAAGATTAAAATTACAGATTATGAAAAATAGAAAAATCTAAATTATATTCAAAGTAAAAAAGATAAAAGGAAAAAGGAAAAATCTCAATAGTTCATATGTAATAAATCCCCGTTCATGAAATTTAGGGAAGAAAAAGATCCAACTTACACACGGTGCACCCTAGATATCGTCATGTTTGAATAAACCTCTAGAAAACAAATATCAAGGCAAACTTGACATCCCAACAACTTTGGTACCAAGCTTAAGCTATCATATGTCGTTGGCCAAATATTATTAAAATATGAAAAAGAAAAGTACAATAACAAAGTCTGGAGAGGAAAATAACATAAAAGATCAACCAAATCTAAAATTAAGTAACCCATATGTATCCCTACACTAAAGGGTTCTCAGACAAGACTAGGGATGGTGCCTCACCAGACTGAACCTTGAGAGTCACACCATAATTTGCAAGCCGATCCATGCATCCATTTCCTTCACGAAAAATGTGCGAAATAGAAAACTGCATGGAGCGAGTAAGTGCCCAACAATTCAACCAACGCGTCCTGAGATGCCAAGGAACTATATCATGTGATACAGATGCCTGAACTTGATACAAACCCTTTTTTTTCCAGTTCCAACCCAATTTGATTGAAAATCATGAACAAAATTAGGTTCAGATCATTAAATCAATTCAATTTAAAATTATAATCATGTTACATATATTTATTTATTTAATTCATGCCATTGAAATGTATTAAAAGAGGATGATAGAAATAAAATAAGATATAAGGCGATAAAACTCCAAAAGACATCTTCAAAGAGTCCAGAATGTTGGAGATGCTTTAGAGCATTAAGTTACTCTTTATAACACACAAAAATACAACTACATACTATAGAAATATCTTAATCTTTAATCCTTTGATGCTTATTCTTTATTTTTTATGCAAAAGCTAAAAAGTTGTCTCTCTTCCGATAGCATATAAAAGAAAAGGAAAACGAATTTAAAATAAAAAATTAATAATCTCTACTAATACTAATAGATATGCAGCTCACTTGTATAAAGTGATTTTTTTTGTCAAAAAAAATATAAAATAAAATTCACTATTTTCCTTCCCCAACCCCCCCCCCCCCAAAAAAAAAAAAAAACATTGAGTCTATGCCTCCTTCTTTAAAGATTGCTTAAGGAAAAAAATTTGATCTACTTGGTCCAATGAATTATAAGATATGGGTGTTGCTAGGTGCACCAGCTTTATTGCTTGTGCACCCAATAGTTTTTAGTAATTCTAAAATTACCCCTATGTCTTCTTCCTCTTTAATAAGTTGCCTGTGCCGTTTTCATTTCATGTGGTTCACTTTGTGGATTGGTGGCTCCTTTGGTGTTGATTTTTCCCATTGAGTGAGGTGCCGTTTGGATGAAAGTGAAAGTGATACTGGTCGATAGTGATTGTTGCGGTGGTTGGTTCGATAGTGACGTCATCGAATGTACGCGAGTTCGTAGTTGATCCGTATGTTTAAACGAATTAATTGATCCGTTTAAATCATACGGATCAATTGATCCATATAAATCATACGGATTAAGTTGATCCATATGGTATATTCAGATTTTTAAATTGGTAAAAAATTTCATTATAAATATGTTAGGATGTAAATTTTGTAAATAAAAATTATTTGTTTATACATGCATTTGAAATAATTCGTATGTATATTGATATTGGCTTTTTGGTTTTCAATATATATGGTTTTGAATTGTAGTGTTTATAAAATGGTATGCAGTAAAAAATTACGTTCGGTTTTGTATGATAGTATATGTATAGTGCGGTTAGGTGTTGTATGTTTGTGATGTGAAATTTTTTGAATCTGTTGTTAAGATGGACGACGATCAATGGATGTATGACAGTATAATATCTGAAGAAGTTGATATGGATGATGAAAATGAACATGATGTTGGTGTGAATGAAGAACAACATGTTGATTGTTCGGATGCATTCAATACTTCTCGGGTAATAAATAATCTTCATTATTGTTATTAAATTGATAAAATGAATGTCCCTTTGAAGACTAAAATTGTGTGGGTTGCATTGTAGGTGTTTGTTATCCGAGATGATGTTTTGTAGTGGGCTGGATCAGTTGCTCAAGAAAACAGATTTGTGGTGGTCTCACATTTACTCCGATAAATATCTCATAGCCACAATAAGCGTACGTATGCCCCATGACATTATATTGTCCCAGCTCTAGCTTCCTCTCCGGAGACTTCAAGTAACTCCACCAACATCAAGACCGCTTCGTCGACATGCAGAGTCTTGAAGTTGTGGGATGCGCCTATAATAGGAAGATGAAGCAGAGAGACCACATCATCAAGGGTGATGGTCACCTCTCCAACAGGAAGATGGAAACTGTTCGTTTCCTTATGTCATCTCTCCACAAAAGCATATATAAGTCTCCGATTGTCAGTGTTCACTGAACATGCGATCAAAAGACTTAATCATGTGGCAGCCACTAGCCCTTCAATTTTAGGAGCAGGCCTCCCAAATTTCTGAACCTTCCTTCCATGGGAGGATAGCTTCAATTCAGGACGTTCCTGAAAAAAATTTAAATAATTTTAACAATAACAATATAAATTATGAATAATTTAAATAATAACAAATACTTAAGAACTATAATTCATTAAAAATTATAAATACCTCTCCATTACATACAATGATTGCAACATGGTCGCCATAGGCAGCCAACACTGATGGGTCACGCGGCCCACCTGGAAACCCCTCAGTATCATCAACTGCTTCTTCAGCATGTTGGAATACATCTTCAGCCACGTCAGCCACGTCACATCTTCAGTCACGTCAGCCACGTCAGGAGCATCCTCAGCAACAGGGGCAGCTTCCCGCTGCTTACGTGCGGATGGTGTAGACCTTCGTCGCTGGAGAACATCATCTGAATAACGATCCTCTCTCCCCATGACTCTACCTATAACTCTGCCTAAGACACGACCTAACCCTCTAATTCTAACCATAATCTGCAAATTTTTACACGCATACATTTTTTGGTCGAAATTCAATATTTTTTTTTCATTTATCTAATAAACAAAAACTATTTACAAACAAATAATTAAATAATATATGACTATTTTTCATTGAAATAAAATAAACATAAACAACTACAAAATTCATATATTTACTATTAAAATTTATAACTATTTGATAACACAATGCAATATAAAATATTGTTTTTTAAAACACAAACAATACCTATTTTTAAAACAAAACTAACAAATAAACTACCTATTTAAAAACATTATTCAAAACATAATTTTTCAAACAATAACTATTTTTTATTTTATTTTATTTAAATTAAAAATGCTCATACGAATTAACGTGATTCGTATGACTAATACGGATCAACGTGATCCGTATGACTAATACAGATCAACATGATCTGTATGACTAATACGGATCAACATGATCCATATAACTAATACGGATCAACATGATCATGATCCATATGCCTCATGATCCGTACAAACACACAATACCAAAAACGAAAACGCAACCATTAATGGAGAGAAAAAGTTTACCTCGACGGTGGAACAACAAAACGAAGATGCAGGTCCTCAATGCCAACAACAAACCACCCAATACGCAACAAACAAACCTTCAAGAAAGGGAAACGACGCAGGGAAGAGAAGAAGCTCAAGAACGGAAAAAGCTCGAACGACACAACGAAGATAAGGAAACGATGCAAAGACAAAGCTCGTACGAAACGCGTGAACAGTACAAATGAATGTACAACTTTTAAATTTTAAGTGAAAAACATTTTCGTCCATTCACTTAAAATGCTGGGTGCACCAACAATAATATTGAATGCACCTAGCATCACCCATAAGATATTAGATAGTTCATTATCCATCTAATAAAAAGTGACTTAATCCAATCAACCCATTAAGTTTTTTATAACTTGATAGATAAGCAAACCCATACCCAAATAGATTTGATAGTAGATAATGGAATTGAATTGTCATCACCAGTGTTGTTAGGTCAGTTTAGGTTTTTTTTTTTTTTTAAAGGAGGTCACTTTAGTTAAATTAACACATTTTTTTACCACCCTGAATAAAAAAAAAAACGAAACTAGAACTTTTATCCTTTTAACTAACTTTATTAGAAGGCATAGGTAAATGCATTTGAAAAGGTACTAGAAAATAGAATTATTATTCACAGGTAACTTTTGGGTAGACCTGTGCTTACCATTTGCAAAGGGTCCATTTATAAATGCTAGAAACGGAAGTCATTCATAACATCCACTAAACAACACTTACAAGATTCAGTCTTGTTTGGCACAACGTATTACAGAAGTGTATTTAAACATACAAAAGCAACACATAAAAAATAAAAATTAATCAATGAAAGAAGAATAAACCTAATTTACCTAGAAGAAAATTTAATGGCAATTAGTAAGAAAAGACATCAAATGTACATTTATTCGATTTCTCACTCTTCTATCATCCGAAAGATTTCTCTACACTTGAAAGTCAAGTCTAGAGAATGGCCCCCCTAAATATTTTTTTATAAATTAAATAAATCAATAAAACGTAAGTCCAAAAAAAAAAAATCAAAACAGTGAGATGGTGACTGCATTCCCATCCTCTTAAAATACAGGAAACTCCTCAGGCCGGCTCAGAAGGAAACAAATGAAAAAAAGAAAAAAAAAAGAAAAGAAAATTCATTACCCCAACGAATTTATGAGGTCTTTAAAACTGAAAACTAGCCAATCAGCTTTTGCAGCAACAGACTCTCGAAGTTGAACACCCGCGTAGCAAACGAACATGTCAGCACCACCAGGTCTACGAGCCTATATGTGTGGTGATAAAATTCATATAAATTACTATCATACATGAATACAGTATAAGAAAACAACTAACAAATTAGAGGTAATACGTTCGAATATCTCTCATTAACAAAAACTAACAAACTAATTACTAACATTTACTGATAAAAAAAAAAACTAACCATGACACAACAATTTGGCCAAAATATCTATAAAAACAAGTTGATTGACTCATCAACAATTCAGCATTACTTTTGGTCCTTTTGTGTGAGATCTAAAAGCTGTTTAGTTTAACAGGACAATGTACAAAGAAGCAAAAGAAATTATCATAAAATTATTAAAAGGTGTTGGATATCAGTAGTTTTAGATTAAAACAAGTCTAATCACAAAATTAGAAGGAAATTTGCAGAGGATTTTTCTTACCTCAAAATCAGTTGCACCATCCCCCACCATAGTTAAAGTTTTGAAACCATGAGCCTGAAAATCAGTTTGATCAGCTTTACAAGCAATGCAAGTAGTTAAGAAAGCAAAAAATTAACAGGCGGGCTGAACCTTCTTGATTTGTTGGACTGCAACAGCTTTTCCTCCACTCCTTGAAGTAGGCTCGTTTTTATCGAACCCCAGAAACTCTCCAGAGCTTCGAAATAGCAGTTGATTGGCAAAAATATTCTCTTGTGGAATCCCAAGTATTGATGCAACAGGCTTCATAAGAAGTATGCAAGTAGTTAGAAAACTAAGGTACCTAATCCATCATCCTTTATACATAGAGCATAGAAAACTAAGGTTCCTAATTTGGACTTGGCTTAGGAATTCTGAGAAAGACTTCACACTTCACTTTAATCATTGGTCAAGTCATATTCCACAAGGCTTTTTGTATCAGTAGAGGGTAGCTTTCATTTGGATTTTAGTAGCTGTATAATACATATGTAGCCATAATATGGTTCCTAATCAAACTATATTAGTTTCACCGAGGAACCATGTCTATGGAATCCTATCTATGTACAAAGTACCTCTGGTACTTCAATCCTATTTATATAATTAAATATTTATTTTTGCCGATCAAAAAAAAAATAGAGCATATCAAATGTCAAAAGCACTGCATAAAATTCTTAATGTCATGACAAAGTTAAGCTATGAAAAGCATTTGCATGGGAAGGGCATTGGAAGACATAGACACGAGTTGCTAACTATATTCATTGCATTTCAAAACAGACTTGCAGCTGGCTTAAGGGCAATGGAAGAGGCCCTGATCAAAATTCCAATATCAGATTTGATCCCCCCTCCCTGATACACAATTCAAAATTCATCAAGCTTCATTCCACATTCTAAATTAAAATTGAGATTTAGATGTATTTTGCAAGTGATATGTGTAGGAAGTAACATTGTGCTAATCTTAAAGATTACAGGCTTGCAAGGACTGTATGTATTAGTTTTGAAATATTTTCAATGGCAGTGTGCTATAAAGATTAAAAAGTCTATCCAATTCACAATATGTTATTGATTTACTCCCCAGGGCCCAAACTGAATCAGAAAAACCATTAATTACAACTATTCTCCATACATTGATCATTTGACGGAAGCCACCAGAGATCAGATAAACAACTATGCCATTAGCCTTTAACTTCTGGACTAACTCTTCAATGCCAGGGGAAAGCCTGCATAATAAGAAGTAGAATCATAAACATTAATCCAAATCTGTCTGAACTAAACATGTCAAGATACTCATTGAAGAAATAAAGATTAGAAGGAGAAGAGAAAGAAAGTAAACAGTCAAGCTTTGGTGATTCAAATACCAACCCTTTGTCTCATCAAAGTTTAAGTTGGTATTAACTAGGGATAAGTCCATAAATCTTTGTCATAGAATATCATTTCTCTACACCACTTACAATTTATCAAGTGTAGAGTGTTGTTCCTTTTCATAATTGAATAATAATTAGAAATATAATTAGAATACAGAGGAATATAACTTTTAGCTCTAGAAACCATGCAGCACTTTTTTGCTAGGGGTCAAAAGCAAATAATCTTAAAACTTGCATTATGTGAGCAAATATGCATTAGGTAGGGAAAAACATGTCTTTTTCAGGAATTTGGTTATTGCTAGAAAGTGCCCACAAGGGTTGTGGTTACACAGGCATCCTAGGGGTGACCACTCTCTTGAATCTGTCAATATAACCTTGCAATTTACCTTATTTATCTGTATCAGACATGAATGGATATGTCAAACAGACACAAATGCAGAAAACTGGGTTTGATAGTCAATGGTAGACCGTAACCGTAGTATACAACTAACATTATATCTCTTCCATTTATAGGAAGACATTGCACAAGTACAGAAACTGCAAAGTGTTGAAGAAAGTGAGGTTCCATCATTAGGATGTTTGGTCATATATCATACAAAAGGAAAAATATTATACATCCAGAAATATTTTGCCAGGACTAATTTGTGCTGATATTGACACCTTGAATTGATAACTAAGCATCACCACCTTGTTGTATTTAACCACCACTATCTGAATCTAGGTAAACACTGGCCAAATTCTGTCAATTTTTTCTTCTGGTGTGTAGCATTACTCCATACAAAATGCTGAAAATAAATCCTTTCAATGCTACCAAATCAAAAGCCTATAAGTGCAACCTAATGCTATAATGCTCTTGCCATGGTGAGCACCTGGGAAATGTCAAACCCATTACAGGTCTATTACAGGCAACCTTACAAGCTGATTCCAGAACCTGTGACCTGCTAGTCACAAGGCAACAAATCTAACAGTCACACCAATTCTCCCCTTCTATTAAATTAAAATAACCTAAGGCAAGAATAATTGGGGAATTCGCAAGGAAATGTCCATGTCACTTTTTCAGTTTTTGCAGTTAAAAGCCAAATCAAAATCAAATACTCATACATTAAGCAATCAAGTTTATTGTTCTTCACCAATATGTCAAATCCCTTCAAGCAAATAAACACTAAAGACTCTAAAAAAAACTAGTCAGTCTCCCTCCTTCATACCTTGGTGGCTTTTGTTCAAGAAAATCCTGAAGCTGGGACAAAGAGGGATTGAACAAAGACAGCCTAGCAGCCAAGGCTTCCTCAAACGGAACAGAACCACCCATCGCTCTGTGAGAATTCAACAACACTCAAATCAGATACCAAAAACAACAAAAGAAATTTAAAAAAACAAAATCCCAGTTAAACAATACAACCTAGCAGTCCATTCAGCCACTGCCTTTCCAGCCCCACAGAATTCAGCAAGCTCATCAATCCCTTCATCCAAGCACACAGTGCTATCCACATCAAAGCACACAGCATCACCATTTCTCCAAAGCTCAAGAACCTCTAACATCACATAACAACACTACTTTATAGTTCCACCAAAACACAAAGCAAATAACATCAAATCATATCATTTTTTCTTGTTATCATGTTATTGGTCCGGAGTATCACCAGTTTTACCGATGACTAATCTCCGTCTGAAAACCTAACTGGTCACCTTTAGAAGGGGAACCACGTTTTTTCCATTCACAAAGACTCAAACCTGAGACCTTGCTTAAGGGGAACGGGTCTGATACCACTAGGAATAGCGACTTGTTTCCATCAAAATAATATCATGAATACATATAGCACATAAATATAAATATTATAATATAATAACCTTTGGAAGGGAGTGTATTCTCAAAATGGACCACTTTGGAGCCACCAACAGAAGCAGCCACAACGAAACACTGTTTCTTCTTCTTCTTCTCAACCCCAATTCCAAATCCACACACACTGTTATTCCTCAGATGCAGAGTTGATGAAGGAAGAAAACGAGATTGGTGTTTTGTAATGCCAAAAACACGAACCGTGTTGATCCCAGAACTCACCAAACCTTCCATGGAAACTAGCTGTTTTCCAAATCCAGGGACAAAAAAAAAACTGTTGATTTATCAAAATCCCATTAGAGGATAAAGGGTGCTAGAATTTAGGATCCAAGGGTGTGATTTGAGAGTGTATGAATCTTATTGAGTACCTTCTGCAGATGTTAGAAGTGAAAGCGTTTGAGGCGCGTGTGAAAATCTGAGAGGGCTGGTGACTGAGGTTAAACCTCAATGTCTATGAAAAAATGGAATAATGTTTCTTTTATTTTTTATTATTTTCTTGAAACTATGTCGTTTTCTTGTTTAGGATGTTCCTTTCATGTTCCTTTCTCAAAAACCATTGAGGCTTTCAGTATTTTGATCTTTAACATATTTTACAATATATTCTGATTTTAACTTATTATATGATTAAAAAAAATGAATACATTCTTACTAGTATAAGAGACGGTGTGTTGCACAGAATAAATATTTATTTCATAAAACTAAAATTTATAATTCAATAAATAAATACTTTTAAATTATAAATTATATTATAATTTAAGATTAAAATGAATAGGAATACTTTGATGCAAGATATCCACATACCATAGGGATAACCCACTAATTGATCTCCATATTTGGCGATACACAAGATCCTCCAAAGAGACGAGTGTAGAGGAGACTAGCCGGTGAGAGTTTCAAATGATTATCATTATATAATTCAGTTTCAGAAAAAAAAAAAAAAAAAAAGGAGCTTAGAAGAGAGTCATTTTAATAAGAAGAGAGTATCATTAGATTCAGTGGGCCTCAACATACAGACCCATCCTCTGTATATATAGGAGAGGAATGGATACTAACGTATAAAGTCTTGTCTGGGGAATGATAAGATTATTACAACAACGGATAACATAGAATCTACTTTATTACAGATAAGATAAGACTGAGTAGACTTAAGATAAGACAACTTCTAAACGACTTGACACGTGGCACACAATGACACGAGGATAGGATTACGATCATCCTTATCATGAAGATTACTCTCTTTACGACAAACCCATATACAAGTTTTCTTCAAGTCACTAGTCTGACCTGGTGGATAATGACAAGTTGTAATGTTGTACCTCTGATCTGGTGAGACTTCCGTACACTGGGTGGTGATAAGGATATCTCTTTTTGTGTAGCAATTCTTCCATCAATTGAGCATTGTAGTCTTCTCAGTCTTGTTCTAATGTGGAATGGTCATCAACCAAATCTTTGAACCTATTCTAGAGAACACTTGCATCAAAGGTTTTATGGAGATGGGAATTGAACATTGTACTGTATTACACCAAATGGCCCATATGGTTGGTTCACACAAATCCCACCCAATCTCACAGAACAATTCAAATATACCTCCAAAGGGTATCTCAAGGTCAAATATTTGTGCTGGAGTGTATTTGAATCTCATGGTTTCATGCAGAAAATAAAATGGGAGTAATGAGACTTAGCATATTCAAGGATCTGTGCAGGAGTATGAGTAATCAATTCAGGAGGGAAAACCTTAACAGTTTTGGCTGTTTCAGATAATGGTTTTACGATGAATATCAGTGGGAAGGAGTGAGTGGAAGTTATCACCTTAATGGTCTTTTGTTTGGGTCTGGATTGAATCAAATTATTCTTCCCTTTTATGTGTTTCAAAGAAAAATCATACATGGAGAACTAATCCTTGAGCCTTAAAATTTGAGGATCTGGTGGCATCTTCTTTTTAAATTCCAAAATTTTTGGAAATGATGAATTGTGCATGTAAACCTGAAACTGGTGTCCTCTCAAATGAAAATCAAATTTCTTGATCTCATTTTTTACGTCAAGGCCTCTGAATGTAGTGTGATAGTGTTTCTCAGCTTCCTTGAATTGTCCACTGGCATGGCCACAATAATAATTCTTCTCTCCTTCTTATTCTATCATGATAGGTCCTCAATAATGATCACTTGCATCAATTTGTAATATCCTTTGGCCTGTTCCAGGAATCTTCAAGGCTGGGGGATTTTGGACAATCTTCTTGAGTTTCTTTGACTGCTATCGTCTGTTCTTCTTACCATGGAGAAGAGTTTTTCTTCAAAAGTTTGGATAATGAACTAGTATATTGGGCTGCTCTGGGGATAAAATCTCTGATATAATTTACAGTTCCCAAGAATTGTTGGATCTGTTTGACTGTGAGATTTTTATTAAAAAAATTTAACAGCTCTTGAGCTATGTGAGGCTGAGGCTGGTAAGTACCCTGGAAGAAATGCATCCCTAAGAAATCAATCTAGGATTGAGCAAGCTGAATCTTTTTTTTTTTTCTGATAGCATGATCCCATGCTGGTTGGCTATTTCAAAGAATTGATTCAACAATTTTTTATAAGAGGAAATATCTTTTGAATAAAGGAGGATGTCATCTATGTAGACAAGAGTGTTCTCTAGAATAGGTTCAAAGATTTTGGTCATGGCTTTCTGGAAGAGAGGGTGCTACTTTTAGACCAAAAGGTAGGACTGAACATTTGGAATACAGAAAGTTGTTTTATACCGGTCTTCTGGTTTTAGGCCAAGTTGCCAAAAACCTGATTTTAAATCAAACTTTGAAAATACTTTGGGATTGGAAACTTATCATCTTTAAGAAAATGATTGAGAGACTTATAGTCAATGACTAACCTTTTCTTTCCCCTTAATTTTTCAGCTCTTTTTTCTACATAAAAAGCTTGGCATGCCCAGTTTGACTAGGTTGGCTCAATCAATCCTTGCCTCAGCAGATCTTCTTGGCATTCTTGTCTGGCTGCTTGTAGGTCGGAAGGTGTCATCCCTGGATGGGTTGCTTTTGTTAGATTGATATCTTCGTTTAGTCTGAATGATAGATCAACAAAGTATTCTTTGTTTTTCCACAAAGGATATGGATGGTTGAAATCTCTTCATGACCGTCTGTGCATAGGGAGGAAATTTTTTGTTTAAACTCTCCAACTTCTGGCGGGGCTTCTGCTAAAGGGAATAGCCTTGTAATTTTTGAAAAAGGCTTGAATTCTCTCTTGAATTTGATCCCGATAGAATGTATTTGGAGTTTATTGGCCGTAGTATAGACATCCATTCCGACAAGGAGGTCTCTATCAGGCAATTTTCTTCCAATGACTTTGGTCCAGATGATACAATCAGGGAAAAACTTGATGCCTATCGGAGCATGTGTTACTAAGTCAGTTCTAAAAACTTTCCCATCAACTGCTACAAAATAGGCTACTTGATCTTTCCAATATCCTTGTGGAAGAATATCTGGATCCATCATCGTCCTTTGAGCTCCTCTAGTGTCTATAAAAGCAATAACCTTGATAGGTTTTTCAAACTTTTTTTCCAACACTTGAATTTCAACACATGGTTGAGGAATCGTCGACCTGATAGATTGTTACTTCTTGTATGGAGAAGATGGGAATTGGAGGAGCTGAAGATTCTTCGTCAGAAGAATCTGTCTGATTTAAGGCAAATTCAGTCTCATCATCTAGTTCACTATGTTCAGAGTACAGAGATTCTATATCATCATATTCACGGATTTGAAGATGAGAGATTAGTCTGATGGCTTTTTGTGACTTCTTAGGACAACAAATGAGACATCTTTGCCCCCTTGATTTTCCTTTCCTCTGGCTTCTCCTGAAAAACTTCAATGTCCTTCTTTTCCCCTTGGTGTCAGCTTGTAAGGCTTTCTTTTTCTTTGGTGAGAAATGGAAAGTCTTCTCTCTGCATTTGATCTCCAAGTAAGGCTTTTTGCATGATCTGTTATACTTGACTTTTCTGTTCATGATGTCTGAGAAATATTGATGTTGTCTGCAAAATTTGTCAACGACCTCCAGAGTGAATTGATGGATCTGTCCCATAGACATGGTAGAAAAATCCATTTGGGCGGCCGCTACCATCTTGTTCAATTTTGATTGTATTTCTTCTGATAACGAAGCTACATATGTATTCTTCAGGCTAGGATCATTGAGACCATTGAGAAGATAAAATCTCTTATTCATTCTTTGGAAGTGTCTGTCCAAATCTTTTATTTTTAAAGAACAACACCTCATCTCAAAGAATTATTGTGTGATCTTTCTTTCAATGATTTTTCCTTCTTCGATAAATTCTTGATGGAGAGTTCCGAGAACAGCTGCAGTAGATCCCAATTCATGGAACTGGTTTTGGCACACAACTCCTAGATTGTGGTACCATTCCTTCAATGTTCCCGTCATCTGACAACATCTTTAATTACGGATCTGCATCTTTCATGAATTCTGTATCGAGCCATGCTCCCATCTTAATGAGTTTTTTTTTCTCCAATCTCTTGGGGGAGTATCATCAAAGGCAAGGTGCTACATTTGGCTTGGAGGATGAACCCTTTGAGATCACTGGTTCTTCTTCTACAGGAGAATCATAGAATGGTTCTTCTGTGGAGCGAGCCATCAAAATGTTTGAGATGTCCATGTATCAAACCTCTTCTTCTTCATCAGAATAAGATTTTTCTGCTTTTGTCGAAGATTCTTCAAATTGTTCCTTAGATTCATCAGATTATGTTCTAGTTTCATCAGATTCTTCTGAGGCTTCTAGCCTTTGTTGAATCGATAACTGGGAGTAGGGATCTTGAGAATCTTGAAAGTCATGGGGGTCATTTTTTTTTTATTTTCTCCTAATCTTGTGGGAGATTCGGCTGACTCTTGGGGATATATATTTAATTTATATGGATTCTCTCTTTGGAGGTTCTGGTTTTTTCTTATAAGCTAAGGCTGTGAGCAAAGACCAAGACTGACTAGCTTTGGGAAAAAAAGTAGTCTGAAGGGTTTGGGAACGGAGAATAGAAAGTAGGAGAAGGAGGGGTTAAAAAGGAATAAGGATCTAAGACATACTTTTGTTTTTCTATCATCTTTGATTCTATGTATCGATCCAGATCCTGGACTTGAGCTTTAAGTCTCCTTATTTCTCTTTCTTTGGCATCAGAAGCTGCTCTGAAAGTGGTCTTTCTCCATTCTTCTACAAGGCGAGAAATTTCCTTGGAAAGTGGATGGTATTGTTTTTTCATCCTTTCAGATAGATACTGTAACTTTTTATCATTTGTGCTCACTTGGGTACATATCTTGTCAATCTTTTCATCTATCTTTGTCAAGAGATGATTCTGGGCTCTAGCATTATCTGTCTGCCAGTTTAAAACTTCTTCAGCTTGGCTAGGGCTTTTGAGCTATCCTTCTGGCCCTACTTCCGTAGGAATTATGTAGGGCTTGGTTGATATTGTCACTGGGTCTGTTTTTCTGTTAAGAGATGGAAACTCTTGATCATAGGATGTGGAAGAAAACATCTTGCAAGGTATAGGTGCTTCAGGAATCTTCAGAGATGGATGATTCCAACCTAGAATTTCTGCCATCCTTTTTTCCTTCCAAAAAGGGTCTTCTGGATATTTCTTCTTTATCCCCGTCCATGGTCCATTTTCAGGGTCACTCCTCCTTTGTGGTGGTGGAGGTGGTTTGCAAGGCCTTGGTCTGGCTTCCATCTATCTTCATCATCATCATCCGTATCTTCGTCTGTGTCTCCATCGTGATCATCACAGGAACAATCTGAATCACACATTTTGGGAGCAACATCCCAAATAAATGTAGAAGCAAGCTTCATGATGATGAATCAAGTATGAGTCAGGTAGTTTTGATAATGACAAAAAGCCCGAAAGAACCCAAAAGAATGATTTCAAGAATGAGTCAAAAAGTTCAAGATCAAGATTGATTTCAAGATTCAAGAAAAGACATCAAGAAGAATCAAGATTCAAGAGAAGATGAATTCAAGATTCAAGAGAAGAAATCAAGAAGCAACAAGTCAAGACTTCACAAGGGAAGTATTGATAAGGATTTTTCAAAAACCAAACATAGCACAATTTTGTTTTACAAAAGAGTTTTCTCAAATTTTTCTAAGTTACCAGAGTATTTACTCTCTGGTAATCGATTACCAATTTCCTGTAATCGATTACCAGTGTTAAATTTTGATTTCAAAAAACTTTTAACTGAATTTGCTACATTCCAAATGATTTTTAAATGGTGTAATCGATTACAATATATTGGTAATCGATTACCAGTGTATCTGAATGTTGAAATTAAAATTCAATTGTGAAGAGTCATATCTTTTCTTTAAAAGCATTGTGTAATCGATTACATGGTTATGGAAATCGATTACCAATGACAAGTTTTGAATAAAAGGTCAAGAGGTGTAACTCTTCCAATGGTTTTCTCAAGATTTTCTCAAGGTTATAACTCTTCCAATAGTTTTCTTGACCAGACATGAAGAGTCTATAAAAACAAGACCTTGACTTGCATTCATATAACTTTTTGAACAATTTCTTGAACAACTTTTGAGAAATCTTGAAACCTTTGCTACTCATCTTTCTTCTTCTTCCTTTGCCAAAAAGCTTTCTAAATTTTCTGTTTTCCAAACCTTGTTCTTTTGCAAGTGAAAATTCTGCAAAAAACAAAAGTGTGCTATATCTTTTCATTCTCTTCTCTTTTTGCCAAAAAGAATACAATAAGGACTAATCGCCTAAATTCTTTTTGTGTCTCTCTTCTCCCTTTTCCAAAAGAACGAAGGACTAACCGCCTAAATTCTTTTGTGTCTCCCTTCTCCATTTTCTAGAGAATTCAAAAGGACACAGTCTGAGAATTCTTTTGATTCTTCCCTTTCCCTTAAACAAAAGATTTCAAAGGGCTAACCGCCTGAGATATCTTTTGTTTCCCCTTACAAAGATTCAAAGGACTAACTGCCTGAGAATTCTTTGTCTTAACACATTGGAGGGTACATCCTTTGCGATACAAGTAGAGGGTACATCTACTTGAGTTGTTGTAATTGAGAACAAGAGAGGGTGCATCTCTTGTGGATCAGTTCAAGTGGAGGGTACATCCACTTGGTTGTTCAAAGAGAACAAGGGAGGATACATCCCTTGTGGATCTTTGCTTGTAAAGATTTTTACAAGGTTTAAAGAAATCTCAAGAATCGCAGGTTTCTTGGGGACTGGATGTAGGCACAGGTTATTGCCGAACCAGTATAAAATTCTTGTGTTTGTCTTCTTCTTCCCTACACTCTTTAATTTCTGCTGTGCAATTTAATTATCGCTTTTACTTTTGGTTAAGTTTCTTTTTCTATTCTATACTTTCTTAACTTAGTAGTAAAAGCCTAATTGAATCTAGTAACATTAAGAAGGATAAGTTTTAATTAGTCAAGGTACATTAATAATTAATTCAACCCCCCTTCTTAATTATTCCGAGGCCACTTGATCCAACAATAAAGTGTCCATTTACTTTATCTAAATATATCACACTTCCATCTGCCTTGACGACAAATATCGGCATTCTACTGTCTTCTTTAACTTTAGGTTTTATCATTAAAGAATGAAAAACCTCTGAAGAGTTGCTACTACTGGCTTCATTTGGTTTCTTGAAGGTCGTGGTTACAAGCCCATCTACAGATCTTCTGAAAGTGGCCTGAGAAGTACTAAGAGACTTAGCATTTTCTCTGAGCTTCTCGTAACCGGTCACCCATTGAAGAGGGATAAGCTCCTACAGTTTCTAGAGATGTTTCTGGGGATCTGGACAATAGACGGAGTTTCTTCCTGATTATTAGCCAGGATAAAGAGAGCACTATCATGGCTAGTAGGCATAGATAGATTGACAACATGATTCTATAATCTATATATGATCTAATGATGCAAGGTAGCAGAACGAGCTTCGGATACTTGTTCTTCTCCAGTGATATGGATTTGGACTTTCATTCTTTGTGGGAGAGTAGGATCTCTTAAACTGATGTTGTAATTTGGGAAAATGGTGAGAACTACACTTCCGGCATGGAGAGTAGTTAATACAGTTCTGATCACAACATTTTCATAGTGGATGTAACTGGAGTCCTGAAGGGAGACTCTAGCAGTCACAGGAAGTCCTCTTCTGCCATGTAAGGATAACACTAGCCTAATTGCTTCATAGTGAAGATAGGTGTATCCCTGTTGTTGCCAACCTCTGATAAGTTGTTAAGGGATCTCAATATTGTCATATTGCTCCTTAGAAGTAGCAGTTAGAGAGCACTGGTCCATTCTTGAAGACTGGACATATTCTTTCATATGGGATCTTCTAGTAGTGATCAAACTGGTGATAGAACTTAACGGGTAATGATGTCTTTTAAATATGTTGTAGGGACTTAGCAAGGGATTTAGAGACTCAGAGATTTGAGCGTCTTTTGAAATATATGAATATTCTACAAGATTTTCTATTTTTTCTGAATGGGTTTTGGATATATTTATGGGTAGGAAAATAGTAGAATTTAACAAAACAGACTACTTTTCAGCGGATTCTGCCATTTGTAAAGAGGTTCTCTTAAAAGCATAGGAGGATGTAATGGATAAGAAAATAATGAGAACACAAATAAACTCAGACTTTATATATATAAGAGGACACTATAAAATTAGAATCCAATTAGATGACATTGTACAGTATTAGTGCAATCTTTATATATATATATATATGTATCAATCACAACTCACAAATCAGGATCCGATTTATTTCACCCATTGACCCAATTGGGACTATTCAATTGCATTTTGAACCCCCTATATATATATCCTTGTGTTTTTTTCTTTCAAAATGCTCTCTTTTAAAAACTAAGGGCCTATTTATTTCGCTTTTCAGTTTTTGTATTTTAAAATCTGTTTTGTAAAAAAAAAATTTACTTTCCTATTGTAAAAAAAATGATCTGATAATTTCATTTTAAAAACTGTTTTAGAAATGAGAAAATAAAAGAAAAATCATTTTTTAATTAGTTTTAAAAACATGTTTTTTTAAATTACTTTATTAAAGAATTTATGAATAAACATATTTTTTTCACCTTATCCTGTTTTTTATCCGTAGGATAACGGATAAAAAACAAATACAAGAGGATTTACATTATCCTGTTTGATTGTATTAACTATTTTTTTCATATTTTTTTAACTTATTAAATAATTTATGAATCACGCTGTCAAAAGTAAAAAATAATTTATGAATCATATTAAATTATTAATTGTATATCTCTTTTTTATTATTTTATATCATAATATCGTATACATTCAAATTATTATATAATTAAAATTTATTTAATTTTATAATAATTACTTAAAAAATTATGTTTAATGTTATATCTAATTAATTAATATTATACAAGTCTCTCAAAATTAAACTCATTATTATTCACATATTATATGTGACATATAAAATACAATCAAACGTATGTAACAAGCATTAGCCAAAATGTTGAGAAGAAAATGATCTTTAAATTTAAACTAAAGTTAACTGTTATATTTTATCTTAACAAAAAAAAATTATCTTTATACCCAAGTCACTACTTTTGCAGCATAATTTGTACATAAATGAAAACTTTGTGCATGCCTTTCCCCAAAACTAGTGTAGGATCATACATGGAACAATTCGACCAAGACATAGCATAACCTAATTGCAGCATTTATATCCATCTCATGGAAACCACTTCTTACTTTTGAGAAGACTCTCCTTAAATCTTAGGTACAAAATCAGAGACATAAATATGAGCATCATGCATGTGTTCCCCACAAGATACCCTTGTTTGTGGTTATAGAAATCACTAAAACTCAAGAACAATGAACACCAGCTACGATATCCTCCATTGAACTTTTGTTGAGTCTTTGGAAACCACAAATATATAAAGAATAAGATTGAAATTTAATACAAATACAACTATAATCAGAAGGCAAAAATGTCAAACAATGTCAAGGAAAAGATAAAGTAGTTTTAGATCTTCAACAGTAAAAGAAAATGCTGGTAAATATTAAGAAATCTGAAAGAGTAATATGAAACAAAACTAAAAAAATAGCCTGCAAAGATGGCTTGGTCTACAAGTTTCTTTTTTCCTACTAAACTCACTCAATTGTAAGTGGCACCACGGGGTACCATGTTACTGTTTCCTTTGCAACTTTTGCAAGTTCTCATTATGTTAACAACACAAAACCTGGACTTCGAGGGTCCAGAACCTCCTAAGTAACAAAAGAGAAAAGGAAAGGCAAAGATATTTTTCATTGATCATTGCTGGTGAAATACATGCTTATTTATATTGCAATTCCTCACTAACAGAATTGCAATTGTGCTAGCTAGGGAATATTACAAAATAACAAAATCTGTTATGCTTGTCTCCCAGCTGCAAACCAAGGCTATCCAGCAAGATCTTGTGCCAGCTCAGCAGGTCATCACACATAATCCTGAAGGTACGCTGGTTTTGCAATTCTTTTTTTCCCTTCTTTTGCTATTTGCATCTCTGTATGATTTCTTGTAATTGCCCCTGAGTTTGCCTCTGTGTCTGATGCTTTGCTAACACTCCATGGCCCTTGCAAAAGCACCTTGTCCTCAAGGTGATAATCCTGACATAATGTGGATCATTCTTCCCACAAAGTATCATCAGGAGAGAGTCCTTGCCATTGGACCAATACTTCCCAGCGTGGAGGATCATTCGAAATTTGTCTGTGGTCCAAGATTGCTAGAGGGGCAATGATGGGTTGAGTGCCAAAGAACTTCTCGGGTAGCTGTCCAGTGGTATCTGATGGTGGAGTTCCCTTGAATGGTATTAACAATGAACAATGGAAAACCGGATGTATGCGCGCTCCTGCCGGAAGTTGGAGTCTGTAAGCAACTTGACCAATGCGCTTTGTGATCGAAAAAGGCCCATAAAATCTCTTTGCAAGTTTGCCGACGTGCTCCTATGGTTCTCTAATAGAAGTTTGTCGATGGGGACGAAGTTTGAGCATCACCCAGACACCTACTTGGTATTCAACATCACGACGTCGAGTGTCGGCGTACTGCTTCATTAAACCCTGAGCTTTAAGCAGCTTCTTCCTAATGTACTTGAAGGTATCCTCCCTATCGGTTAACATAGCTTCGACGATGGCAATGTCGGAAATGCCTATGATGTAATCTGGAATCGTGCAAGGTTTCCGGCCAAACGTTATTTCATATGGAGTGGTGCCAGTTCCAACATTCCAAGAAGTGTTGTGTGACCATTCTACCCACAGCAGCAATTTGCCCCACGTTCCCAGCCGCTGGTGGACAAAGGCTCACAGATACTATTCAATAACGCGATTCAGAACTTCAGTTTGTCCATCACTTTGGAGATGGTAAGCTGAACTCATCCGCAATTTGGTGCCACTCAAACGGAAAAGTTCCTGCCAGAAGTTATTGACGAAGAGTGGGTCGCGATCAGAGACCAGGCTGCGAGGTATACCATGCAATTTGGCCATAGTTTCAATGAATAAACAAGCAACAGTGTGGACCGTATGTGAAGGAGTAAGCATCCCCAAATGAATCCCCTTGGAAAATCTCTCAACAACCACGAGGATGACTGTGTGGCCATGATATGGTGGCAGACCGGTAATGAAGTCCAAAGAGAGGTCTTCCCAAGGACGATGAGGCACTGGCAGAGGACATAATAGGCCTGCAATTTGCTTTCTCTCATACTTAGTATGCTGGCAATCAATGCAAGTTGCAAAAAATTGAGTAACATCTACACGCATGCCAGATCAATAAAAGTTCTTAGAGAGCCTAGCCAATGTTTTTGCGATACCGGTGTGGCCCCTTGTGGGAGTTGAGTGGTACTCAGTAAGCAGGGTAGGGATGATGGGCAATCCCTAGGGCATCCAAATTCGACTTTTGTGTCAAATTAATTTGTCAGTGAGCTTGAAGTCAGGGTATTTGGCAGGGCAGTTTTCGATCTCCTTGCGCAATTGAAGGTATTCTTGGTTGGTCGAGAGCTGGTGATGTATTTTAGTGAGGAAACTTAAGCAAGGTACTGACAGGACCATGCATATGGGCACCTTCTGTTCAGGTAGGTGAGATAAAGCATCAGCCACCTGGTTGTTGGCTCCTAAACGATATTTGATTTGATAGTCAAAGCCCATCAAACGAGCAAGATACAGGTGTTGCTCCGGGCTTTGAATCACTTGGGTGAGGAGCTCCTTTAAACTCCGGTGATTGGTGAGAATAGTGAAGCGCTGACCGAGTAAGTATTGCCTAAAATTTCTTAACAGCTGTCGTAATTGCAAAGAGTTACCTGACATATGTTGAAGCCCGCAGAAGCTTTGGAGTAAAGGGTTTACTGAAGAAGGCAATCAGGTGGCCTTGCTGGGATAAGACTACACCCATGCCCACCCCTAACGCATCCGTCTCCACAGTGAAAGGCAATTGAAAATTGGGCAGGGCCTAGACAGGGGCCTGAGACAAGGCTCTCTTGAGTTGATCAAAAGAAGATTGGGCTTCTGCATTCCACTTAAGTGGTTCTGTTGTTGTGGCCTTGACTAGAGGGGCAGCGATGGTGGCGTACCCCTGGATGAAGCGTCTATAGAACCCAAGGAGCCCCAAGAAGCTGCAAAGTGCTTTGGTCGTCTGAGGTGTGGGCCATTGGTCAATGGTTCCTATTTTGGCAGCTATCGGTGCCACTCCACCTTGAGAGACAATGTGGCCCAAATATTCGACCTGTGACTGCGCGAAGAAACATTTAGATAACTTAAGGACAAATTGATTGTCGAGAAGTACCTGAAACGTAGTCTCCAAATGCCGCAAGTGCTCATGGAAGGAGGCACTGTAGATTAAAATGTTGTCGAAGAAGACGATGATAAATTGCCGGAGAAATGGTCATAAATTTTGATTCATCGTTGCTTGAAAGGAGGATGGCGCATTACACAGGCTGAAGGGCATTACCTTCAATTCGTAATGCCCATGGTGATTTCTAAAGGCGGTCTTAGGGATGTCATTGGCGTGCATGCGAATCTGATTGTAGCCTTGCAATAAATCAAGCATTGAGAACCAACGAGTATGCCCCAATTCATCAAGAAGTTCATCAATGGTCGGAATGGGAAACCGATCATGCACTGTGAGCGTATTAAGAGCCTGATAATCAACATAAAATCTCCATGAGCCATCATTCTTCCTTACCAACAAGACCGGAGAAGAAAATGGGCTGGTGCTCAGCTGAATGAGGCCCTTCTGGAGCATCATTTCCACTTGAAGTTCAATCTCACACTTCTGGTAATGGGGGTAGCGGTAGGGGCGCATGTTGACCGGGGTTGCCTGAGGAAGCATGTGGATGTGATGATTAGTCAGTCTCTCCAGCGGTAAAGCAGACGGTGGTTGGAACAGGACTTGGAAACGGATGAGTAATTCCTGAATTTTTGGGGGGTGTTCGTCACGGGAGCTGGCAGAAGTGTCATCCCTGAGGACCACAATGTGATAGAAAACACCAGGACTTTGTTTCCTGAGCACCTTATTGAATTGGGGTGGCGACATCAAGTGGAAGGTGGTCTCACGATCTCCTTTAAGCTCCACCAATTGACCCGCATAGAAGAACTTCATGCACAAGGTGTTGTAGTTAGTGAGTACTGGTCCAAGAGACTTAAGCCACTGAACACCAAGCACGACATTGGCGCCAGAGATGGGGAGGACGTAGAGATCAAGGGTAAACTGAGTTGATTGGATGTCAATGGTGACCGCCTCACACCATCGTGTGCACTCCAAATGTTGTCCATTCCCTACCATAACTCGTAATGGTCGAGTTTCACGAGAGGAAAATCCCAAATGAGCAATGAGCGATTCCTGGATGAAATTATGTGTATTACCGCCATCGACAAGAATCACGACAGGGTGGTCGGTGATGGAGCCAAGTAAGTGGAGCGTTTTTGGGGCCAGATGACTCGCGAGAGAATGGAAATTGATTTGGGCCTGGGTCGGGTCGCTCACATATGGTGGGTTAGAGGGCGGGTTAGGAGAGTCTATATTAGAAAGGGACGGGTCTTCAGCATCCCCGACAAGGAAAAAAACCCTAGAGGCACAACTGTGACCTCTATGGTATTTTTCATCGCAGTTGAAGCACAGGCCGCGGTCCCAGCGCGACGCAAGTTCCTCCGGTGACAAGTGTTTGAGGCTAGGATTCGAAAGGCGTGGTGGTGGCGATGGCAGTTAAAGGAGCGTGGGTGATGGTAGGGCAGAAGAGTTCGTGGACAACAAACGTAATAGAGTAACAGGCATCACAGGCGGTGGCAGTCCCTTGGTGAAGGCTCTCCCCTCGGAAAGCTTCTCCTCCTAAAGGCGCGGAAGGCCGGCCGCTTGGACCAACGTCAGGGGTTGCAAAGCCTGCACTTCCCACTGAATCTCTGGAGTGAGGCCAAAGATGAAACAACTCAGAAGGAATTGCGTAGGGAGCCAGACAACACGATTCGCAAGTTCTTCAAATTCAGCCAGGTATTGAGCCATTGACCCTTTTTGTGTGAGTTTGAAGAGTGCCCCTGTGGGATCTTCGTATTGCAAGGGTGAGAATCGTGTCTGGAGTGCCTAGAGAAAAATCGGTCATGAAGTGAATTGACCATTGTTGGTCATCCACTGAAACTAGGCAAGGGCTCGACCCTCCATATAAAACGAGGCTATCGTGAGCTTGTCCTGTTCCAAGGTGTGGTGATAGTAAAAAAATTGGTTGATCTTAAAGATCCAACCAAGAGGGCCATTTCCATCAAATCGAGGAACATCTAATTTCATTCTATGGTTGGTGACATGTGTGGTGGAAGAAACATGCACGGAGGGGGTAATCGAAGTTGGTAATGAGGAAGGGGAAGATATGTGTTGCAGTAGGGTGTCGAAACGAAGGTTCATAGAGTGGACTGATTCCCCCAGGGTGAGGTTCAAGGAAATGAGCTCAAGGATGGCATCTTCTAGCTTTTCAATGGATGTGGTGGTGTGGAGAGGGTCAGACATGGCAACGAGAGCACCAAAATGTTAACAACACAAAACCTAGACTTCGAGGGTCCAGAACCTCCTAAGGAACAAAAGAGAAAAGGAAAGGCAAAGATATTTTTCATTGATCATTGCTAGTGAAATACATGCTTATTTATATTGTAATTCCTCACTAACAGAATTACAATTGTGCTGGCTAGGAAATATTACAAAATAACAAAATTTGTTATGCTTGTCTCCCAGCTGCAGACCAAGGCTATCCAGCAAGATCCTATGCCAGCTCAGCAGGTCATCACACATAATCCTGAAGGTATGCTGGTTTTGTAATTCTTCTTTTCCCTTATTTTGCTATTTACACCTCTGTATGATTTCCTGTAATTGCCCCTGAGTTTGCCTCTGTGTCTAATGCTTTGCTAACACATTATGACATGATTATCAATTTTTACTTTCCCATTTTTCAATTTAGTTTAATAACAAAACTAGATGTAGCAGTACATGACTCCTTTCTCCAAATCTCCAATGCAACTAACGAAATGGACCTAACGAAACTGAGTGTGTTATGGTTTTACTTTACTTCTCTCATCATTATTTTCCTATCTTATGTCTTCATATTGCTAAACAAGTCCTTAACTATCTTATACAATCAGACACAAAAGCATTAATCTACTATTTGAAAAATGAGGAATTGTAAAGATAGACACTGTTAGGACCAGAGCAAAATAGAGAACATGATGAGTGGTAAATTAAGGAATTGTACACTATGCATGTGATAAAGATGCAAAAGAGATGATGACAACAAACCATGAGAAGATAGCAAACATTCTTTTGAGTTGATCTAGGGTTTGATTGCAAGTGGTTTTCTTAGCTTTACACTCTTTGGTGGGAAAACACTCAATGAATCTACAAAATAAGAATAAGGTTTTAGTACTTAAAGTAGAAAGTGTTAGGAAATATTTGTTTTATAATTTAAAATTCATAAAATATATTACTTATATTAATTTTATAAAACATTTGCTTTATTCTGTTTTGATTTTTAATGTAATAAGATTTTTTTGTTAAGCTTAGTGGTTAGTTCCAACAATATTTGATTTGTTGAGATTCTCTTCTTTTTTTGTCTGCATGTTGGGAGTATATTTGTTTATTTTGGTTTAAACGTTGCACCTAACAAGATTGTTGGGTATATCTCTCCCCTCTTTTAGCTAAAAAGACACAAACAAATAAAACCATTTGTCTTTTTCTCTCAATTTATTCTCTTCCTCTTCTTATAAAAAAAATATTTTTTTAGAGTAAGAGCATTGGTGTTTAGAAAGTTTGGGAATTCTTTCGCTGCACATAATCAGAACCAATGAGTTGTCATATCTTGGGAGAGGAGCGCAATCAAATTTCCTTACCAGTGTAGTGGGGGTGTTTTCTCTCTAAGGATAGTGTTTGAGCGCTTCAACCCAGACTATTTAAAATTTCTCCCTTAAAAATTATTTTCCTTTGTGCTTATTATATGTTATATTGCATTGTTATGTTATGTCATATTCTAAAGTTACTTTGCTACTATTGTTTGTTCGGTTTTTATTTTTTGTTCCTTAATGTTATTGCTGCAAGTATTTTGTTGCTACTCATTGGTGATTGGTTGCCTATATATATGTAGCTCCTTGCTAAAAAAATAAACATGTGAAAATACAACACACAAAGCAATAAAATGAACATAACTCAAACAGTAGATATTTTACCTATCTCTTTACAAAATTCTACTATTATTTAAAATGTTTTGGGAGTATGGCACATGTGTTAGGAGAAGGTCAAGCAAAACTAGAGTTATTTTTAGTAAATTTTCTTGTTTTAGATGAAGTCTATCACATTTATGATATTAGGAAAAATTTAATAAATACTTTTTTTGTTAGTCCAACAAGGGTACAAGGTTGTTTTTAGTCCAATGGAGTTGTTATTACTAGACATGTTTTTATTGATAAAAGTTACATTTGTGATGGTTTGTTTAAGTTAAATCTTATGCCTCTTTCTATTAATAAAATATCTAGCATTTTTCTTTTGTTGTAAATGTTGAATGTTCTAATATATGGCATGCTAGACTTGGACATGTGAATTTGAATTCTATCAAAAGGATGATGCACTTAATCTTACTCTAAAGCTTCCATTGATTTAAAAAAAAATGTGAAACATGTACTCAAGCAAAGCAACCTAGAAAGGGTTTTACTACATGTATTGAAAGATAAACTAACTTGCTTGAATTGGTTTATAGTGATGTATGTAATAGTAATGATGTGTTAACACATGGTGGTAAGATATACTTTATTATTTTCATTGATGATTTCTCCAAATATTGTTATGTGTATTTAGTTAATCACAAAAATGAGTTGTTTGATAAGTTCAAAGTATATAAAACAGAAGTAGAAAATCAATTAGAAAGAAAAATTAAAATTCTACGTTCTGATAGAGGTGGAGAATACACATCTTTAGACATAAGTACTTTTTGTGAAATGCATGATATTATTCATGAAGTGACACCTTCGTATGCTCCTCAATCTAATGGTATTGTGGAAAGAAAGAATCGTACCTTATTTGATATGATTAATGTTATGCTTGTAAGTTTTGGTTTGCCAAAAAATATGTGGGGTGAAGCTTTATATTTTGCATGTCATATTCTTAACAGGGTACCTTATAAAAATTTTGAAAAAAAAAAAACCCTTATGAGCTATGGAGAAAAAGATAACCAAGTCTGAAATATCTTAAAGTGTGGGGGTGTCTTGCAAAGGTTAACATCCCTATTATTAAGAAAAGGAAAATTGGACCAAAAACTGTTGATTGTCTTTTTGTTGGATATTCTTTACATAATACTACTTATAGATTCTTGATTGTTAATTCTGAAGTGTCCGAAATTTCTAATAATACTATTAGAGAATCTAGAGAGGTCACTTCCTTTGAAAATGTTTTTCCTTTGAAAAATAAATTGTCTAAACTTGTTTGTGATACTTCTTGTTCTAATTTACCATCTTGTAATAATGCTAATAAGGACGTTTTTTGTTAACTTAGGAAGAGTAAAAGATCTTTAAAAACTAAGGATTATGGTTCTAAATTTTGTTTTTTTTTCTACTTGAATATGATACTAAAACATATGGTGAGGCCATAAGGTCAATTGATGCACCTTTTTGGAAAATAAGTGATTAATGATGAAATGAGTTATCTTAAAACTAATAAAACTTGGTTTCTAAATGATCTCCCCCTGGTTATAAGAGTATAGGTTGTAAGTGGGTTTTCCGAAAGAAACTAAGAACTGATGGATCTATAGCAAAATTTAAGGCAAGACTTGTTGTGATGGTTGTAAACAAGTAGAAGGTGTAGATTTCTTTGATACATATTCTCTGGTTTCTAAAATTACTACTATTAGAGTTTTAATTGCACTTGTTTGTGTTTTTAATTTGTAAATTCATCAAATGGATCTAAAAACTGCTTTTTTAAATGGTGATTTAAAAGAAGAAATTTATATGAGTCAACCTGAAGGTTTTGTAGGACTGGATAAAGAAAAGAAAGTTTGCAAACTTGTTAAATCTTTATATGGTTTAAAACAAGCTCCAAAGCAATGACATGAAAAGTTTGATCAAGTTGTTCTTTCATATGATTTTCAAATCAATAATAGTAATAAATGTGTGTATGTGAAGCAATTTGATGATAATGGATGTGTCATTTTATATTTGTATGTGGATGACATTGATATTTGACAGTAATATGCATTTCATAAATGATGTGAAGTCTTTCTTGTTTAGTAATTTTAATATGAAGGACATTGGTCCTGTAGATGTATTTTGGGTATTAAGCTTATAAAGAAAGATGATGGCATGGTTTTAACCCAATCACATTATATTTAAAAGTTATTGAAGAAGTTTGATTATTTTGATGTGGAACTTGTTTCTACGCCTTTTGACTCATCCATTAGGTTAAAGAAATTTTTGAGTAAAGGAATTTCTTCTCATAAATATTCTCATATTATTGGTTATTTGTTGCATTTGACAAACTTCTCTAGGCCTAACATTGCATATGCAGTTGGTAGATTAGGAAGGTATACTAATAATCCTAATCATTCTCATTGGATTGCATGAGAAAGGGTTTTTAGATACTTAAAAGGAACCATTAATTATGACATTCATTATACATGTTTTCCTGCTGTTGTTGAGGGATTTAGTGATGCAAATTGGATTTTTGATTTTGATGAAACAAAATCGACAAGTGATTATGTCTTTACTTTAGCTGATGATGCAGTATCATGAAAATTTTCTAAAACAAACTATTATTTTACGTTATATCATGGAAGCAAAAATTATTGTTTTAGATATTAATACTAGTGAGACTGAGTTTCTTAAAAATTTGTTATGTGATTTGTCATTGTTGAATAAGTCTATACCTCTAATTTCAATGCATTGTGATAGTCAAGTTGTTATATCTAAAGTTACTAGCAAAAAATTTAATGAAAAAAAAAGACATTTAAGAGTGAGACATAAGTTTATCAAAAATTTGATTTCTCATGGTGTTATTTTTCTTGACTTTGTCAAGTCAGAAAACAATGTTGTGGATCCACTTACAAAAAAGATTGACGCGTCAACAAGTATTTGAGTCATCGAGGGGAATGAGACTAAAGCTCATTATTTAGTTACAATAATGGATACCCGTCTCTATGTGATTGGTGATATCATGAATAGAGTTCAACGAGTGACAACAAAATTGTTTATTAACTAAAGTACACCAAAATAATTTTTACGGAGTTGTTCCTTTTCTCATTACTATGACGAGATATATTATAACTTGTGACAATATTAAGGTTGAGGTATTTACACATGTGTATTTTTTGGTATAAAAAATACCTCTTAATGAATCCGATGACAATTATTGTAGGGGTGGGGTCACAAACCACTCTTTGAGATATGAGTTAATCTCTAAGTGACACTCACAAAACAAGATACATGCACAAGGCCATGTAACGCGCAACTACTTATTAGAACCTCCCTAAATGAACGTCAATATTCTAGACGTTGTGTAATAAAGTCCGGTTAAAAAAGGTGTAATTCAAGACAATTAGGTCTCTACATTTTTCTCGAGTGAAAGTTCATAAACACTAGGTATAAGGCTTAAACCCGAAAAGTTCCTTACACTAAAGTAGAATATCACATGTTCTTTATTTCACGTTTGTACAAATTGTGTTTTAAAAATATTTTAAAATTTTAAATTATGTGAGGAAATGTTAATAAACATTTGTTTTATAATTTAAAATTTATAAAATATATTACTTATATTAATTTTGTAAAATATTTGTTTTATTTTATTTTGATTTTTAATGTAATAAGATTTTTTTGTTAAGCTTAGTGGTTAATTCCAATCATATTTTATTTGTTGAAATTCTTTTTTTTTGGAGGTTCCACTTGCACGTTGGGATATATTTGTTGTTTTGGTTTGTTAGCACTCAAGGTGTTGAAGTTTTTTTTTTTTTTAACGTTGCCCGTAACAAGATTGTTTGGTTGTGTCTATATATATCTCTCTTCCCCTTTAACCAAAAAGACAAGCAAAAAAAATATTTTATTATTTAATTTAAGGTTTTACATTTTCTTTTTATTTTATTTTTCTAACCGAAACTAATTCCCGTTTTTAGTTTCCACATAAATAATGAACACCCAAAGAAACCAATTATATAAAAAAGATAGCAAAATAAAAAATAAATTGCTCACCCCAAAAGACTCGAGGTGTTGCAGAGAATCAACCAAGATGGATAATAGAGGAAGACCCTTGCTTGAGGCATCCACAAAATCTCAAATCCTAAGAACTTGCAATTCAGAGGAAAAGAATTAAGATTCACTGATTGTGTATTTAAAATTTTAAATAACCAGCTGCCATCACAAATGTCATTGGAGGAAGCATGTTGCTTATGGTACATGAGTAGGTACGGTAACTAAATTACAACCCTGCATACTATAAGTTCTAATCAATCACATGCCCAAAAGAACGGAACAAGCAGACATTTCAGACAAAATCAACAAATTTTAGTACTTGTTTTTTTTTTTTCATTCATTGATCATAATGAACATCAACTTCTTATAAAGTGCAGAGGACCACCTTGAATTACAATTGATTAAAAAACTTCGTACCCCATTGCCCGGAGGCTCTTCGTTATGCGAAGGTATGGGGGAGGGATATTGTACGCAGCCTTACCCTTGCATATGCAAAGAGGCTGTTTCCGGATTCGAACCCATGACCAACAAGTCACTAAGACACAACTTTACCGCTGCACCAGGGCTCGCCCTCTTGAATTACAATTGATTGATTTTCTTATAAAGATAAACATATCATTTGCTTCTCAAAAAGGACTACTAAGATTGAGGCCCTGAGATAAGCTCAAAGGCATGCAGAGTCATAGGTGAACCATGGAACACATGTGAACTCAGCCTTGAAAATCTGTCAACCAAATTGGGGAAAAGGAAAAACAAAAAAAGCACACACACACACAAGGCAACAGTATTCCTTAGAATTACCACATAATATATCACGCCTGATAATGTTTTTAGCATGTTTTAAACACAATACTTTTTTTCTCTGCACGTGTAATACAATTTGCAAAAAACTCCACAATATTCGTGAATAAAATGTCTTACTCCATCAACAAGTACTTCTAGTACATTGGCTTTGTCAACATAGCAAAGTTTCCATTGATGCTTCTGAGCAATCTAATTCGCAAAACGAGCAATTCGATTAATCTGGCAAACAAATTATTTTTTTATCATAGAATAATAGATCCAGAAGTCAGTTAGAGACAAGAAACAGCTCTAAAGAAAACTAAGGTCATCAACCTTCATTACTCTGTTGTAATTCATATATTTTTATAGCTCACTCACTGAGCATGCATTATTTATCTATAGAACCATTTTATAATTGTAAGATACCTAATGTAAAGCTACGACATAAATCTCAGTATCAAAGCCTGTCTCTTCAACATTTACATTCCCAAAATAGATACTTGGATATTAAAGCCAATAATAAAAGGACATTTCATGTAATTTCTGTATTAAAGTACAAAGTATATATAACAAGAATATTGAGAGAAAACAGAATGAACGGACATCTAATTCTAATACTAATAAATAACAAGTTGTTTGACGCATTTGCAATGAAAGTACTTATATGAGTTGTTTAACTTTAAGTAATATTGTTTAACATTGTTTAACTTTAAGCAAAATTAAGTTAGTCATTCACTTCAATAATCTTAACATTGGAGTGAATTTCATGTAGAGTGTTTAAATCTAAATGGAATTGGAATGCCCACAAAATTATGATAAGCAACCTATCTAAACAACTATGCATTGTAGATGGTCTATTGTGATTATTTTTCTATTTTATCTTTATTATTATTATTATTATTAAAAGTTTAATTGTGTTCCTCAATTATTAAAAGGTTCAATAAAATCCTTTAATTATTTTAAAAAATTAAATCAGGTCCTTTAATTATTTTTGCAAAAGTTCAATTAGATCCCTCAATTATTACAAAATAAGTGTGTATGTAAAGAGAGAGAGAGATACTTAATTGAACTTTTACTATGGTTAAATCAAAATTTACACTTTATAATAGTCTTTGATTTGACAAAATAATCTAAACTTGAAATTTGACTGTTGATCAAAACCTAAACTCTATAATAACAATTGATCTGAATCAATTTGATATAACATTGTTGGAAGATTAAATAACTCACATTAATAATCTTTATTATACAATCTATGCACATATTTTTTTTGGACACAACTAATAAATATAGCATGTTAAAATATCTATTTATATTTTTTTGAAAAAATCTATTTATATAATTTATGCACATATTTATAATATATTATTATTATTATTATTATTATTATTATTATTATTATTATCATTATTATTATTATCTATCTTTACACAATTTAATAAAAATATACTATTAATTTTTTTATTAAAATAAGAAAAAATAACATCCTTATAAAGACAAATGAATTAAGTGTCTTTTTTATATAAGATATAACTAGGTGTATTACAAAAAAGAATTTGGAAAATTGATTTGATAAAATATTTTTTTATTAAATAGAAATAGAGAAAACTAATAAAATAAGAGATAATGTAATTACTATAAATAGCAATATTCCTGATTCGTTGGTATTGCTTTATTGTGTGTTGAGCACTTCTCTGGATATCAACAATGATAATAATAATGTTTTATAATTTTAATTATACAAAACTAGAGTATTTAATTTATGATGTCACCAAGGTTAGTCAATTCAATTCTTTAATAATATCACGTAATTAAAGTTAATATCTTTAAAATTATTTAAAATATTATTTTAAAATAATTAACAATTATATCTATTTAATAAAAATTAAAGTATTTCAATAAATTTAAAATAAATTTTTAATTTTGATAATTAATACATTTAAAAAATACTACATATTAACAATAAATAAATTAAATAGACAAACATAATAATTATATTGTATTATATATTCACATTTATTATTTTTAGATTCTTTTTTATTTTATACTTTTCACATGGAGAAAATAAACTTGAAAATAAAAATAATTTTTTGTTATTCCTTTTCTATCCCGTATAAGTGTGAAATTACTCACACTATTATTATGATTTTTCCTAGAACTGATATTACGATTGTATGCTACAAAATTAGACTTATATCTTTGACGATTTTGGAGTTAAGTTTATTATTTTATATTTTTTATTTCTCTCTTATTTGAATGTTAATAAATATGAAATAGTTTATAAAAAAAATATTTGATAACTTATTTTAATTAACTATAATATTTGATATATTATATTTTTAATGATAATATCACAAAAAAACTTGACCATTAATATGCTTATATTTTTTTAAAATACACATAATACTTAAAAACTCCATTTAAATGAATTGTTTATAATAAATTATAAAATGATAATTTTTTAAAAATACTTTATGCATTTAAATTATCCGCTTATATTTAGATAAAAATAAACTCGTGCAAAGCAAAGGTTTAATAAATTTTAATATAAATAATTATAAATTTATATTTTTTATTTTTATTTTGAATTTATACATTTCATATATGTATTAGATCACGATTGTGTTACTTTGAGAAAGAACAAATCGTGATAAGTTTCAATACACTTAATTTGGCAACATATCTAAAAGATGAACAACTCGAAGAAGTCAAATAGGCTTGTAATACAACTCAAAATAATGAATAATTTTCAAGCAAATCAAGCATACACATTTTTTTATTCTTTTTTTGTTGTTTTGAATGTGTGTTTTGCGTTAATCTTTATCACCTTTTCTTGCTCATTTCTTTTTCATTTTTGTTCATTTTTTTCCATTTTTTTTGTCCAGATGTCTATTTTATCCCGTTAAAATTTCAAATCAAAACTAGAAGTATTCAAGTCATAGCGAAGTTAAGAAGACAGTGTGCCAAAACTGACATCAACCAGAATTTTAACCTAGAAATCAAGAATAGTGTTTATGTTGCTTAAGGCTTGGATAATTACAAATTGTGTTTGCTTATGCTCAATTGTCCTGGATAACACAATTCAAGAGAACTTAAGACTTATTTTTATTCACAATTCCAGCCACAACTCAGCACCACAACTCAATTTCTTCATAGGCATCATATAAGAAACTTAGAAAACAAGAAAAGTTCAACAATACTACTTCTAGGAATTGATTTAGAACATGTCATGAACCAAATGACATGCATGAATTAGACCCAAAATTCGAATCATAGGCTAAAAATTGCAAGAATACATGAAAAAAAAATGTATCTAGAATTCAATCAACAAAATCAAAATTCAACATAAACTTAGAACATAGTGTGACAATTATTATGACTAAACATAACTCTAAGACAACATGAATGAAGTGATTTACACTTGGATTTTTGTGTTTTCTTTTCTAATCAATATTTTGCAAGAAAATTGAGATCTAAAGGTTCAACACAAGAAGATTATGACTGAAAAATTATAAAACCTAAAATCAACACAAAAACATGATTCAATTGTATATCTATAAAATTTGAACCATAAAAATGCAACAAGTATAGATCTAAGATTTAATCATTTTTTTTAATCTACTCAAAACGACACCAAACCACAAGACAATGGAGAAGATACGTGGAGAAGATGATAAAGAACAAGGAATTAAAGTGAATTGACCGAACAAAAGATAGAGGAAGTAAAAGAACATCACCTAGATGAAGATGTTCTGATACCACATGATGTAGTTGCTCCATGTAGAGCTTGTATGTCTTATTTCTTCTTCGTCAATGGAGTCATTTGCTTCTTGAAGATCAATAGTAGCAAAATGAAGAAAGAGGAAAGGTGATTGAAGGATATTTCTTGAGATAACATATGCTCAATTAAAAATATAATTAATTTCTTTACTAAATTTTAATGTAATTATATTTAATATGATACTAAATATTTTGAAAATTACAAGTTTATTTATTTACATTTTTAAAATAATAATAAGTATAAATATTAAAAAATATAATTTAATCAAAGTTGTGCATTGCACGGTATAAAATCTAGTTATAGTTTAAAATATAATCAAATAACAATTCAATTATTATATGAAATACTAAAAAATGGTTTTATCTGTCTTATTGACACAAGTAATGTCTTAAATTAGAATTTGAGTTGTATAAGTAATTTATGTGACTTTAACTCATTATTTAAATTTAAATATAATTTTGAAATTGGATTCTGAATTACCCATATGGAGTGAAATAAACCAAGACTGTCTCAAGTAGTGTGGTGGTTAGAAACTGCCTTAAAAGATAGTTAAACCCCAAGATAAAAGAAATCAAATTGTAATAGTTAGAGAAACTGCAAAAAAATCGTGGCTTAGTTCGTTTAAATTTATTTCTTGAAAGAAAAAAGCACTTATTCTAATAAAATAAATAACTTTCTATTTTTTATTTGTTTCTTAAAAAATTGTTTTCTATTTATTTCTCAACAAAAAAAATGTTTCTTTATTTATTTTGAAAAGCAAATGGCATTATTTTTTTTAAGTGTTTATTTAAAAAAAATTAAGTTTAAACAAACCAGTCCATAATGTTCTTATGATTTTTAAAAACCACCACAGATTTGCCCCCTCTAATGACTGGATTTTTTGTGGTGTTAGTTGTACCAACTAAGTTCCTCAAGCCTAATTAACCTCGAACTGTGTTCTAAGTTGTGGTTAAGTTGTGATTAGATATATGGAAGTCGTGGTTAGAAGCTATTGACTATTGATCTTACCCCAAAAAGGATTTCTACAAATATCCTCTTCTGCCTTCAACAAAGCTTCTAAACATAACTAGTTGCTCTAAATTCCAAGTAACTTCAAATCCGATTTAGATGTCTTCTGGATCTTGGAGCTGAGTGTACAAGTTCTAGTTTAGAATTACCTAGAATTTTACTTATGCTCAAGTAGGATAGAAAGCTGTGTTCTAAGTTCATGATTATAGTGCTCTTGATTTGTCATTTTAGACATTGGATGCTAAATTTGGAAAATCCTTAAGGATTGCTGGTAAAATTTGGCATTAGAGACTATGAGATGACTAGTAATATGTTAATGCATATCCTAGGACCGTTTGAACCCAGAAAAGCTAATTTGGACAACTAGAAGTGTTTAATCAATAGTGTGACATGGTTAACACATGACTTCCAATCTTGACATTTAAGTTTTTACTTGTTCCTACCCTCATTGTGAGGCAGGATAACCAAACATGATCCATATTTTGACATATTGAAACAAACTTGTTGCTTTAATGAAAAAGTATGTTACATTGAACACAACTCTTACTCAAACACCCGTATTTGTATGAGATATGAAGGCCCATCGTTATTAAAATTAGAAAAATCTTATTATGAGTCATTTCAAAAAAAGACAGACTCCATCTTCAACTGCAAAAACACAATTCCAGAAATATCTAGTCTCAACCAAGAAATCCCCACAATGGGTTTGACCTTGGAACACTTATTACAGAAGTCAAGTAAGATTAAAAAAATGACACCAACAAATTTCAAAAGAATCCAACGATATTATCTTAATATCGCGCCACTGTTGAATATATTACACAGATTGCTCTCCTGTAATTAACCTTCCAGTGCGGAAGCTCCAGAGATAATCTCTATCAATTCAGTGGTGATTGATGCTTGACGAGTTCTGCCACAAAATAAACAAAGACCAGTGAGTCCAATCATAACATAATTTAACACTCTTAATTGAAATTTTTTTATTAAAAAGCCCATGCATGCATACATGATTACATGGGAATAACGTACTACACTGTGATGCATTAATAAGGTGTAGTCCAATAAAAACTCTATACGGTTGAATTCATAAACCAATGTCAGTTAGCAAGACATTTTTTTGTCTCTCTTTTCTGTGTCATACCAAGACACCTCTTTTTATATCTCTCTGGTGCCTACTAGGGAACGGATGTCTTCCTGTCATTTTTTCATATTTCCCAACAAAGACGGTACCAACTAAAATATGCATGTAGAAGAAGAGAAAGAAAAGGAAACCTGTTATAGGTGAGGGTGAGACGATCAAGCATATCCCCAGCATTCCTGCTAGAGCTGTCCATTGCAGACATTCTTGCTCCTTGCTCACTACAAGCATTCTCCAACACAGCATTGTACATGACCTATATATAGCAAAGTAGTGTAAAAATAAAAGTAGACCATGATGTCAAAAGAAAGACTTTCAAATCAAGATAACATTTCTAAATCAATAGGTATATAAAAGAAAACAACACAAAGCTGAAAAGGAAATCCATTAAAAAGTAAAAGCATACCAAAGAAAGTTCTTCTGAAATTTTTATTCTAATAGATAGAAAGAGTAGTTATATTATGTGTATATAAAACAAAAAAACTGATATCAATATCCCAAAAAGCTCATAGTAGTTTTCCATCCATGAATTCAGAAAATCATCTGATCACAAGGCCAAAGTGTATTTGTCACAAACTCAGGAATCCTCTACAGTTTGAATTACAAAAAAGCAACCACAAGAACAATCGAAAAAGGAAAGGGGTTGGCAGTGAAACATGAAAAACTGAACTTATGTCCACCTTAGTGAGTGAATCTTGTTTATCAAAATTTGTACCCATATTGAGGTTGAAAATCAATTCAGGATTTGTCCATGAAAAGGTCCATCAAAGGAAGAATCACACATTTTAGTAGTTTAGTCTATGTCATATACAATCTAGAGCATAGTTTTAAAAACCGACTTGGACCGACCATTTGGACAGGTAACCAAAACCACTGATACAGCCGGTCCGAGCCAGTTATTGGATCGTTCGTGTCCTTGACTTGTTGGGAACGGGAGCAAACCAGCCAAGTTTCCAAATGAACCGGCAAACCGATAGATGTAGTGACTGGTTATTGAACCGAGTTTCCAAACTTGATTTTTTTTATTTGTGCAGCTTTACTTTTTCGATCAGTGCACAATAGCCCTAGCTGTCTAAATCTGCTTCAGCAGCATACTTTCTCGATCTGCATGCACAACAGCTAGGCATTGTCTCACGTAATAGACATGCACAGCTTCCAATGCTGTCACACTATAATACAACTAGCCAAAAACATTTTTTTACAAAACTAACTACTACAACTTTAGCATTGCAGGTCGTGCATCCTTGGTGCTCAGGTCTCTCATACATCTTCACATGTTTTTGTTATAAACATATATAAACATTAGCAGACAAAACTGCCATTTTGGGGGTTATTATATTAAATATTTAAAATTTAAAAGATCATAATAAAATATATATATATATATATATATATAATCTTTAAAATAATTATGAATGATAAATAATATAATATTAATCTAGATTTGAACTTGAATATTGAGCTCGTGAAATTATACTAATTTTTTTGTGATATTTTTGCTTTTTTAAAGACCCGGTATAAAATTTTCAATTTTTTTGAATACAAACCAAGTCATGCAGGTCAATTAGCGACCCATTGGTTTGACCAATTGACCCAGTGACTTGATTGGGTTGATCACCGGTTCAATTTTTAAAACTAATCTAGAGGCCACCAATTACAATTCTATAACAACCTTTTACCTTGCAGAGATAAGGTTGCATATACCTCAAGAGTCAAGCGATAATTTTATTTTGCCATCCGTTTAGGAAAAGTTGAAAAATTGGATGGATATGTAAAAGATATCTTTCTTTTCAACCACTTTGACATGTATGAAAAAATATTCTGAGTTTCATTTCCTATGAGATAAATGAAAAAATGTTACTAACATGACAAGAGGAAAATTTCCTAAAGCAAAACTCGTACGGGTAAATTTCCTTGCATTGTTGCTTTTTAAAATTTCAGTTGATCAGAATCGGATGTTTAGATAATATTCATTAGTGTAATAAAGTAAATAAATATAAAAAGAAAAAAAAAGCCAGCAGCATAGTTTGTCAAAGTTTTTGAAAATTACTCACACAAGAAAACTGGAACTCAGCCAGATTCTGAAGAATTTCAGCTTTTGTCTCGCCACCTTCAATCTCATATGAATCCAATTCCCCAAGCTTTCCTCCTGATTCAGCCTCTCTCTCAATAACCTACATGAAAATCACCTTCATAAGATTGAACAAGTAAATAGCATAATACCAAAGCCTATCATTGCAAAATATAACTCCCTTCAGGCCTTTCTACATGCAAAGCAACTGTAAACCCAAAATTTTGCCAAGATTAGATGTTAGGCTCAAGGGACAAAATTTGAAAAATGTAGGGGAAAAAAAATTGACAAATGGAAGTACCTCAGGAGACAGTACAGTTGCAACTGTTGGCAAAAATTGTACAACAGAATGAAATTTGTTGAAAACAATCCTTAATGCGTCATACTCCACATTCTTTAGAATGTCATCTGCCAAGACAGACACCTGAAAGATCCAACAAATAGCATAGGGCAGTGGAGACATTTCAGTGCAAGATTCTGTAAATCATCAAAATCCATATTTATGTATTCAACTAGCTTATTTTGCGGATGAAAAACATTTGCTTAGCTTCATCTTAAGAAAGCTTTAAGACTGGAGAAAAAATCCCCAAAAAATTGTTGAACCAAACATGTGCTATGTTTGAATTTCAACAACAATAACTAAGCCCTATTCACCTGAGTCAGGTTGGCTACAAAGGCCAATAAGCATATTAGGCTCAATCAGAAAATGAGTAATTAAAACCATTTAAAGGAAGGTCATAATTGCAATCTTTCTTTCAACAATTTAATATGTAAGATCAGCTGAGAACTTAATTGCATAAAAAATGTAAAACCCGTGAATTTAAGATTCAAAAGCACACTAAAAGTTCACATGTATAAGATATTCTGTTACTGCTGTCCACCTCAACCTCATTATTTTTCATTGCTTAATTCATTTTTTCCTTAAAAAAGGTAGCCAATAAAAATACCAAACTGTCAAAATCCTCATAATCTTGGCTCCTCTACCATAATTACATTTGAACTAATCAATTCAAAGAAAACTTAATGTTCAGACTTCAATGTAGATTAAAACACACAGGCTCTTGAAAGAAAATGTAGAAGCAGAAATTTAATTATGTAATACTTAACCAATGAGTGGCAGAGAGACACAACAAGCAAACCTGAGTGTAGTTCAGGGGATTTTTCTGCAATTCAGTAAGGCTGAGCGCAATTTGTTTCTTTGAGTCACGCAACAATTGAGCCTTAGCCTTCTCTCCCAATATGACATATTTTGTCTCTTTATCAGGCCCTATTGTAGTAAAATTGTATATAATTAGAAACATAGTTATCAATTTCGGATAGTAGTGGTCAACCCAGAAAACACATTAGTGAGATAGTTGATAGTGGGATGGCCACTATTCTAAAGATTTTAAATACAAATTAAATATTTTATACTACTACACATAAAAATGCTAAAAAAAAATCCAAATTTGAGATATATTCATGATTAATAGTCAAAAGTCATAGTCTTAAGCTGATACAAATAAATAATAACATAAGTCAAGAAAATGAGGACTCAAATAAGTTTATACTTATGCTAAAAGTAGTAAAACTCAGAATACAAAAAAAAAAAAATGGTGAGCAACGCTGCAATTATAAATGAACTGGACTTAGCTCAACCACCAAAGTAGTTCAAGTGAGAAAGATTGTCATTTCCACATGCCTTATAAGGAGAATTCTGTTCATATTTCTAGCCAATGTGAGAAATCTTAACACACCCTTCACACTGTAGACGAACATCTAGAGTGAAGTTGGTTGGACTGGACATCTATAGACATTAAATTGGATAGAGTCGGATACTATACTAAAAATGGACTTGGCCTATGTGAACCCAAAAGATAGCTCAGGATTGAAGAATTACCAAAGTATTCTAACAATATTCCTAAACAAAGTGAGATATCTTAACACACCCAAAACTGGACATCTGCATGTGAACCAACACCCAAAACTTTGTACTAGACATTTAAAATATGAACCATTTCAAATTTACCCTTGTACAAGCAGTATACATGTATCATCTTCATCTGCTATTTTTCATCCCAATAATCTAGGTAAATAATATTTTGGGAACATGCATTACGAATTATGTTCAGAGATTTAAGCTCATAAAATGATCAAACATTACAAACTTATACATTTCGAAACCCTTTCAATTTTAACATTCTAAAAACAATCCAGTCAAACAAAACAAAAAACAGTGTTTAACATCACCCAAATGCAAAAATTACCAGAATTCAATTTGTTCAAAACCCTGCTTATCTTGACAGACGTGGAATTGATTCCACCACAAAGACCTTTGTCCGAAGAGATGGTAACGACAACGTTTTTCTTAACGTCAACACCTTAGACAAACACAAAACCAAAACAAGGTCAGTGCATCAGACAAATAAAATTAAATTCCACACACAACAAACACACTAGTAACACACCACATACCTAATTCATAAAAAAATTCCAATGAAGGAGTTTCACATGTATTAAGATCCCAAAATAGATCACAACAACAACAACAACAACAATAATAATTATAGGATCGCGAAACATACTGGGATCGTCACCGAGAAGAGCGGTGAACGGTTGCCAGAGGCCGCGGGAATTTTCAGTTCTGGTCTGAACGGCCCGCAGCTTGGACGCGGCAACCATCTTCATGGCCTTGGTGATCTTCTGGATATTCCTCACACTCTTCATTCGGTTCCTCACTGCATTATTCATCACATAACGTTGGGAAAAAAATTATCCACAAACGTTAGTTGTTAGTTTATTAGTTTTTGTTCCCTTCTCCCTTCACCACTAAGCCAACCTTCTATCTCTATCACATAATGCTGAAAGAAAACAAAAAAACTCACTGCAGAACGAAATTAAGAAAACGGATCGTACCAACTTGAGTGGAAATGGAGCGCGCGCCATGAGGGGCTTGGTCTCTGAAAGAGAGAAACCAAAAAAGTTCGATTAGTGTGTGAAATCGATCGAGATCTCGAAAATCGAAGAGTTAGGAACTTTGATAAAGAAGAATAATGAGAGAAAGGGAACAAACACTGACTGAGAGATGAGGGAGGAATTGAGAGAAGAGTGGAGGGCGTTGATTGGTTGGGTCAAACGCCTTCCTTCGCGACGCAGAGCTGCAGCCATCGCCATCGTCGTTGTTCTTCTTGGATCGCACTTGCGAAACCCTAGCTAGAGCTGCAACAATATACAAGGGAGTTTTTTTTGTGTGTGTGTGTTGAGGAACAATGCTAAAACACTGCGTTTTCGAATTGAGGAGTACTTTACAGCGTTGTGTTGTCACAAATCCCACGGACTTTTCGATTTTTTCCAAATGGTTTGTTACTGCTAACTAGGTAAGTAAATACTGGCAAAATATTGATAAAAAAAAATACTGCAAATTTGTAATTTACATTTACAACAAATTAATTAATTAAATAAAATAGTGGCTTCGTCTTGTGTTTTTATTTATCAAGCCCCCACCCTGGTTATTTATTTTTTTTATCTAAATAGATCGTGTTTTAAAATTAAAAATTGTATACTCAACCATATAAAACAATTATTTGCACACAACACTTAAAAATTTCTCTCTCTTTTGATAAAACAATTACCTAATTCCTAATTAAAAAAGGTGATTAATGATGACTTAATTTCCGATAATATATTTCTTTTTCTGTTTTTTTAACCAATTTGTTTTCTTTTTTACTTCATCACTTCATGGTTTCTACACTCAAATATTTATAAATAATAACAGTTTGAGTTACTTAACCAAAATTAAAAGACATGAATCCTGATTAGTCCTTCATATAAATGGACCCAAACTCTTAAGAGAGGGAGGACCAATTATAAAAAATAAAATACATTCAACAGCTATATACCATTAATTTTTTAATTTGATGTTTTAATACATTAAATTATGTTAATAATCTATCAAAACACATAATGTCTAATCACCCAAAAAAACACATAATGTCTTTTTTATATGTGTTCCAAAAATAATCAATAATTTATCATTTCAACAATTTCTTTTCAATATATACTAATAAGTATTCAATAAAAGTTTACCTTACATTTTATTACCAAGTATAAACTTGCTACTAAAATATTAAATAAAAATATGAATTTAAAAAAATCTGTAAGGTACAATATCTCTTGATCTTTGTCGATCTTGCTGAAGTCACAGTTCAATATTTAGATTAAATTTCTTAAAAAGGATAAAAGTACTATTAATTTTACAATTTAAAAAAGCTAAGAGATAAAAATTGATCATATAATAACTAAATTTTCATAAAATATAATATTGAGATGATGTTTCTTTAAAAAATATTATTTATTTATTATTTAAAAAATAAAGTTAAGAGATCAAATCTATTTGAATAATAATTTTAATTTAAAAAAAAAAAGATAAATAGTCAAATTCGCCCATGCAAGTGTGAGTTGTTGATAAATTGATTTCAAAAAAATGAAATTTTTTAATTTAATCCCTAAATGTGTAAAAAAAAAAAGCAATAAATTAGTGTTACAGATAATTTAATTTAATGAAAATACACTTTACAACATAATGTGAAATTGGTCATTGAAAAATATAATTTATTCTGAAATTGATCCTTGAACATTACAACTTAATGACAAAATAATCTTACAAATTTAACAGTAAAACTAATTTGTCGCATTTTTTGCACATTCAAGGACTAAATTTGTATTTTTCATTTTTCAAGAACAAACTTATTATTAATTTTAAATCAGATTTCTTTACTCAATAAAAAAACAAAATTTCTATAAAATAAATAATATTAATATATTAAGTTTTTAAATTGGAAAAAAACCAGGGCAACAACTCCTATTAATGTCGGTATGTTCCTGGCTCTCGGGTATGAAATAAATCGTGTTAGGAGAAAAATAGTTACCTTGTGTGCACTCGAGGTCCCCGAAGAATATTTGTTACTACTTTCGGCGGGAATAATTTTATATCAATACCATGGTTATAAAAAAATATTCTAAACAATCAACGGGTTGACGAGTGGTACAAGACTTCGCTATGTTCACATGAGTGAAAATAATCTACTTAGTGGGAGAATTCATGTTTGATTCCCACATGTGTAAAATTCTCTTGAACAAACAACAATCATATACTCCGAGTGGAATTAGTCATGACCCAATATGTTGGGGAACATCGTGGTCTCTGACCTATGACAATAAAGGCTTAATTATATAATTAATTTCTTAATTGTTATTAAAAGTTTAATTGAGTCCCTTAATTATTAAAAGGTTTAATAAGGTTCTTTAATTATTTAAAAAATTCAATCAAGTCCTTTAACTCTTTTTAAAAAAATCAATTAGGTATCTCAACTATTTAAAATCAAAATTTATATATTTCATTACAAAGGACCTAATTGTAATGTTTTAAATAATTAAAGGACCTTATTGAACTTTAAAATAATTGAATGACCCAATTGAAATGTTTTAAACAATTGATGAATCAAATTGAATTTTTAATAATTAAAAAGTCAAATTGAACCTTCAAATATAACTAAGGCAAAAAATTATTTCGAGCATTTTCCTTACTTGATCTAAAACTCTTTAAAATCTGGTTGTTACTTCATTGTGACTTGAAAACAAGTTAGTCACACCTGTATGACTTATGTATTATCCAATCATGTAATGACTTATGTATTACTCAATCATGTAATGTTACGTGATTTACATTATTACATCATTTAATCAAATTTAATAAAGTATTATCTAATTAGTTTTGTATTCATCTAATCAAATTCAATAAAAGTATTATCAAATAAGCATTAAATTAATCAATTGTAATTAATACATTATCTAATAAATTTTAAATTTATCTAATGAAATAATATGATCTAACTATGCCTTATAAATTAATCTTGCAATTATTTTTTATCCAACATTATAACATTTTTTTTATCAAGATTAGACCAAGTATATCTGATAAAATTTTGAAATATATATTTATCTTCATTTTTTTATAGTAAACAAGTTAGAAAAGAAAATACTCTCTGTATATGATAGAAAAAATTGTAAATGTTTTTTTTCTTCTATTTTTTAGTTCATAAAAATCATTTAAATATGATTAAGTTAATTAAAACAAGTAAATCTTCATATTTAAAATTTAAATAAATTAATTATTATCACATATGTATATTTTTTGATCAAGTTAATTACAAATATTTTAATTTTTTATTATAATAAAAGGAGACAATTATGAGAAACAAATCTTATGTAATTTATTCAAATGTATTTATGTATAAAATTTCAACACTATAAAAATTAATTTAATTTATGATATTGTTACGTATGTAATATTTTTGTAATTAAAGTATATTTAATAAATTAATATTAAAATACTTATTATATAATTATGTAAAAATAATATTTAATCTTATTCTATAAATATTAATTAACAAAATTTTCATAAATAAAATTATTAAACATAAAGACAAAATATTATTTTATAATAAATATATTAACTAATTATATTTAATTAATTTCTAGTATAAACATATCAATTATATAATATAAAGATTTTCAAAAATAGTATTTATTCATAAAATTATTTTATACAATATCTAAGTAAAAATGATTTTATAGGATTTCAAACTAAAAATAAATATTAGATTTTATATTTGTGTTGAGCATGGGTTTTATTAAATTATAAATTTGCAAATTTATACTTAGTATTTTTTATTCAATAATATATATATATATATATATAAACATATATAAATTTATCATTTTTTAAATATTTAGTATCAAATTAAATATAATTACATTAAAATTGTGTAAAAAAATTAATTATATTTTTAATTATATATTAAATATTCAGTATCATACTTTTAATTATCATTTTTAAAATATTTAATATCATAGTAGGTATAATTACATTAAAATTATATAAAAAGATTAACTATATTTTATTTACATATTAATTATGTTAAATTTAATTACATTAAATTTTTTATTAGATATACTTGTTTTGGTCTTGATAAATGATATACTTATTTTAATGTTGGATAAAAGAAAATTATGAGATTAATTTATTATATATAATTAGATCTCATTATTTTATTAGATAGTGTTTAATTATGATTAATTAATTTAAAATTAATTAAATAATATTTTATTAAATTTTATTAAAAGGTAAATAGTCATTTTTGTCTCTGGATGTATAGTACACTAACAAATTCATCCCCGAAAGATGAAAAATCAAATTTTAATCCCCAAAAGTAAAAAAAAAATGCGACAAATTCATCCGTTAACTTCCATCCGTTACCGTTAATGAAAAAACTCACGTGACATAGAGGAACGAAAATGTCACAAAAATAATTACCAACATGACCATCTTTGATTGGTTCTCCAAAAGTGAGACATACAGACAGATTTGTCATATGAAGTTTTCATTTTTTACCTATTGGACTCATTTTTTTACTTGCCTTTTCTTCTTCTCGCATTCTGAGAATGTGTTTTCTCTTCCTTGTATTTTCTTCTTCCCGCATAACGACTCTTTTTGAGGAAGGACTTTCAAAATGCACTCTCTCTTAGGAAGGATGACGCATATTTTCTGACGACAACCACCATAGCCATAGTGTAGGATGACGCATATTTTCTTACATGGCCTTGACTCAACGTTCATCTTCCATAACATTATCAATGTGTTTAGGTTCAATTTCATATATGAGTGTTGTGTGACCTTGTTGTTTGAGAGATGTCTTTTTTTGGACCTTGGTTGAGGGGTCGCCTATGATATGGTTCTCTGGATGATTCTTTTTTAGGATTCACCTATTTGGTTTTCTAACTTACTGAGGGTGGTCCAATGTTTTGGTTGGATGCGTCTACTTCTATTGATTGATTTGTTGTTGTAAATGTTGTTGAGGGTCCAATGCAATCGTCCAATCTTAAATCTGTAATAGACTCATCCATCTTTGATATTTTTGTATTAGACTTGGTGTCATTAAACTTCACATGGATATCTTTTTCCATTACTGAGGTTCTAGAGTTGTATACTCTATAGCCCTTAGATGTTTCAGAGTAACCAAGTAATATTCCATTTTCACACTTAGTGTCAAACTTATCCAAGTTGTACTTAGTGTTAAGAATGAAACTTTAGCATCCAAAGGGACGGAAGTATGAAATGTTGAGTTTTCGTCCCTTCCATAGTTCATATGGAATCTTTTTTAGGACGAGTCTTATGTAAATTTTGTTTTGTAAATAACAAACAGTATTCACTGCTTCAGCTCAGAAGTGTTTAGGTGTAGAATTATCATTAAGCATGGTCCTTGCCATTTCCTGTAATGATCTATTCATCCTCTCAACTACATCATTTTGTTATGGTGTTCTAGGAGTCAAGAAGTTATGAAGAATACCATTTTCTTCACATAATAGATGAAAATTTTCATTTTCAAATTCCCCACCATGATCTCTTTTGATTGAAGTGATGCATACTGCTTTTTCATTTTGAATTCTTCTATAAAATTTAAAGAAGACTTCAAAAAAACTCATCTTTGTGGGCAAGGAACATAACCCATGTCCATCTTTTGAGTATTCGTCCACTATGACCATACCATACCTTTTACCACTATCTGAAGAGGCTCTGGGTAGGCCAATTAAATCAAGATGTAACAGGTCTAGAGGTCTTGAAGTGTAAACAATGTTTTACTTGAAAATGAGTTTTTGATTTGTTTCCTTTTCTGAAATGTTTCACAAAGCAAATCATTTTTGTATGACAACATTGGTAATCCTCTCACGAGGTCATGGTTTTGTAGCTTCGAGATTAATCTCAAGCTAATATGTCCAAGCTTTTTGTGCCATACCCAGATATTTTTTTATGGTCAGCAAGCATGTTACATTTTGCTTAGATAGCTCACCCAGGTTAATCTTGTATAAATTACCTTTTCTTTTGGCAGTAAACAGTATTGAGCCATCATTGTTCTAGACAACATTCCTTTCTTTGTTGAAGGAAACATTATGTCCACTATCACATGATTGACTTATGCTAAGTAGATAATGTTTCAAACCTTCAACAAATAAAACATTTTCTATATGTGGATAAGAGTCAATGTTTATCTTACCTACTCCTGTTATTTTATCTTTCTGATTGCCACCAAAAGTGATTGTTCCACCATGCATTGGGGTCAAACATTGAAACATACACTTTTCTTCTGTCATGTGTTGTGAGAAGTCATTGTTCAGGTACCATGACTGGTGTGTCCTTACTGTGGTTGAAGAATATCTACAACGGGAATTATTTTATTTTTAGGTACCTAAATATTTTTGGGTCTTCTTTTGTTAGTTTTGAAAGCATTGGATGACTTTGTCTTAGGTAGATTTCTACACTTGGACGTCATGTGTCCAACCTTTCCACAAAAATAGCATATAGTGGTTTTCTCATTATGAACATAAGCATTTTCCTTATATCCATGTCCAAATCTATTAGAAGGACATCTATAGTATCTCAACATATTGTCAAGATTCTCAGTGCTTCCAACAAACTTAGATAGTGTTTCTCTTAAAAAAAATCAATCTCTTGATGAAGTTTTTCTATATCTTGAGGTTTTCCTCTAAGATCATCACTCTTATCAAGCTTATCATTTAGAAACTTCAGGGTTTTCTCATAAGTTTTACATTCAACCCACAAATTACGCTTACTTTCTTTCAAGTTATCATAATCATGGTATTGTGCACACTCCCTCCATAGGCCATACCTTTCTTCATTAAGAAAATCATGAAGCTCATTTAATTGTTTTAGCTCTGTTTGTACAGATTGAATTTTGTCTTCTAATATCTTAGAGTTTCCCATTAACATATCACATTCTTTTGAGACCTTATTTCCCATTAGGATTTATTTTCCTTCGAGGTGTCGTAGACTTTACTGTTTTGATAAAGATCAATTAAGGAACTCATATCTTGATGAACCTTTTTCAGCTTGATATGATCTTTAGAATGGTTTTTGAAATCCTTCCTCAAGTTTTTGTAAGCCTTAGACATAATGGACGAGTTGAAAAGAAGTTCATAGTAAGTTAACTTTAGAGTTTCTGGGTCATTGAGATTTACCTATTCATCTGAATTTAACTTAGACTCTTTTGATGTTGTATCAACCATTAAGCAGAAATTTGCTTTTTCTTTTGTCTCTTTGTTAGACGATGTGCGGTCCAGTCTTCCCATATTCTCATGAGCACCTTCTTGTCTCTTGTCTTGAAGTGTTTCTTCTTGTCCTTTGTCTTTTCTAGGTCTAAACATTCAAACTTGAAGTGTCTTGGCTTCTTGCACTCACAATAGATCATAAAGCTTTTCTCTTTGTCCTTTCTATCTCTTGGATGACTTTTTGGACATGCCTCTCTAGTTAGATCTGCCTCTCTTTCTCCACATCTTTCTTATCTTTTTGGTTAAAAAGGCTAGTTGATCTCATGGTCTGATTCTTCTTCATCGGATTCATCATCAAAAGATGTGGATGCATTGAAAGGTTTCTTGTACATTGATATAAAGGTGGATGCTGAGAACTTTTTGATGTTTTGTGCACTCAGAGCCCAAAGATTTTCCTTTTCTGATTCCCTCATCCTATTGTAGTTCTTGTTCATGAACCTTCAATGTTCCACCTAGTTCCTCTATGGACATGGAGTCAAGATTCTTTGTTTCTTTTTAAATTAATTTTTTTTTCATTTTCAAAATTTTTTGTTTAGATAAAGAAATTAAATTTCTTTCATTTCCCAAATTTCATTACACCCAACACAAGTACACCACACCTTCTTATCCTCTCTCGGCTAGAGTCTCATCCTCTCTCGGCCTCCCTTCCCCCAAACCCCACAATTCTCAATCTCAACCCTCACCGATTTCCCTTCTCTCCTCACACACTTTTCTTCCCACACCCCCACTCTCCCCTTCACCTCCACCTCCAAATGGGCCTGGCCCACCCCAAAGCCCCTCCTTAAAACCCTCTTCGTCCTCGACCGTGCCCTCATTGGTGCCGCCACGAGTGGCCTCGCCGGCGCCTTCACTTACGTCTGTTAGACAGGATTTACAATTCCAAAATTTTAGTTAATTGAGAATTATCCATTAAAATACTAAAATTTCAAATTCCTTTCAACAGGACATCCAAACAGAAAATTTTAGGCTTAGAAATTTTAAATCCTCTAAAAAATTACTTTCCCTGTTTTAAATAATCCATCCAAACAGACTAGTGTGTGTTTGGATGGAGCAATTAAAGTGAGTAAAGTATTTTAACTGAGATATTAAAATGCTTCCTTGTAAAATGATATGTTTGGATAGGGTATTTTAGAAGTAATTAAAATGTCATCATTTTTTTGAAGCATTTTAATAAAGTAAATTGACAGAATTTCAAATTCTCACCAAAAATAGAGGAATTAAAATTCCCAGCCACTCTCAGGCTTTCTCTCCCTCTCAGCCACATGCTCTCTCTCCATCTCAGCCACTCTCACGATGATAGTTCTCTCTCAGCCGCACGCTCTCTCTCACGATGCTAGCGCGCTCTCTCCCTCTCAGCATACTAGCTCTCTCCGTACCTCTCTCTCCCTCTCAGCCACCCTCATGCACCACACCTAGCTCTCTCTCAAGTAAGTTCCCCTTGCGATTTCGACCTACTCTCGTTGTGCCATGGTGTGTTCATTTTTTTCCGTTAATTTGTGATTTATTTTTTATTTAGTTGTTTGCTTTCATTGATTTTGTACTGTGGGTACTTATTGTTTGATTTCATTGCTCATTGTTTGATTTCGTTAATTTGTATTGTGGGAATTTTTGCAAATTTGTTAGGAACAGACCATACACTCTAGGTGCTTGTGTTTATTCTTCTATAAGAACTTTGGTTTATAAATCTAGCTTTGTAACCCACCCATGCCTCCGATTTGAGTGGTAGTTGGGCTGGTTAGTATGACTGGTTGTTATGGTCAAGTCTCCCTACAATACATCATGTTGAATGGTAGTTGATGCCTTGTGTTGGGCTGGTTGTTAGGACTTTGGGGGTTTTAGTATTTAACCAACTTGCATACTTGCCTACTTGCCTACAACCTATTTGATGAAATGCCTGAGCTAATGTGAAGTATAAATCGTTGTTTATCATCTTCTTCTTTTTTTTATCTGTTCTGGTTTCTATGGCAAGTAGGTTCCTGATTGGCTGTTAATCTTTCCTTTAGTATTTTTTTTTCATATGTTTTTGCAACTATTTAATTGGTCTCCTCAATGTAATTTATAGAAGGTGATATCTTACCCAATTGTGTTTCTAAAATTTTTGGGATCAAGTAATTTCAAACGTGCAACCATCAATGCAGTTGTCTCACTGATGTGTAATTTTGTATCCCCCAGATCCTTCTTTACCTCCCACAAACAACTGTTTCATTTAAAGCCAACACCAAAGCTTATTATCTGTACTTTACTACTTTGTCACCCTTCTTGAGCCTTTCATGGTCTCCATGTATCGTAGCACATACCACAGGCTACTAGCTGATGTGTTTTATCCAAAAATAAAATAAAAATTAGAGCACTAGGAATTTATATTGCTTTACCTAAACTATGTATTTTAAAATTTCAAGGAATTTAATTGAGGCATTTAAATTTCTATACATTTTAAATTTCTTAGAATTTTAAAATTCTCTATCCAAATTCCAAACACAACCTTAGTTACTTTTTTCGAACAAGAAATTTTGTAAATTAAACAAATCTTATTACTTTATCTGAATGAGATTTTTTACAAATGCAGGGTATTCAATTGTTAACAATTGAGTTCCATAGTATTTTAAATTCCTCATAATTTTCATAAGCATCACCCGTAGAAATATCACAATTTTCTTAAAATCAACTTATAGTCTATCCTTTTACTGTTCTGGGGATTCTTAACCTAATCTATCTGAATTGCCAGAACATGTGAATATGTCCCAAACTTGATTATGATGCCAACTTAAATCAGTGCTAGTTTTATTGTTTAACATGGTGGTCTGATAAATGGATTGAGAAGAAATGGATCCTAGTATAGTTAACAATGCAATTACTTCAACTGATATTTTCAGTATAGTTATTTACCTTTGATATTTTGTCTTTCCTGTTGTGACTATATTATCTTCTTTTTTCTATGTCAGGTTATCGTGAGCAAAAAATAGAGAGGAATTGCATTCTTACAAAGCAAGAGAAAAAAATTTATTATTCTAAAATTGTTTGATTATGTTATTTGTTTTGGATCCTCTAATTTGTAAAATAATTAGTGAATTATTGAATATTATAAGTGAAGTGATATCAATGTTGATGATATATGATTTTAGGTGTTGACATGGATTAAAGTATTTTCTTCTGTTAAAATTAGTATCATTTGAATTTTGTATGAGATAATTATCATTAAATTACATAATTATTTAATTTTAATATGTTTTTTAAAATTATTAAGAGACTAGGTAATTAATTTTTTTTAGCAAGAATAAAGAATTATATATCATTCATCTTTTAATTTTACAGTATTATTTAATTCAAATTTTTTTGTGTGTTACTACAAGAATATTGTGTAAGATTCAAAATTATTTAGCATTATAATTATTTTGATTATTTAACTATTAAATATTAAAAAAATTATTATTATATATTTATAACATTAAATTTATTTTGAATATTTAACTATTTAAAAAATGACTCATATTTATTTTCATTCAATATTGAAATTTTAATTTTTAAATAAATATTTAAAAATGAAAACTTAAATTTCATTGAAATTGAATTACTTTGTCCAAACAAAAAAATTAAAATACAAGAAATTAATTGTCTCGTACAAATAAAATATTAGACATTTTGGTAAATTCTTCAAAAGCCTAGAGGAATGTCACTCTTGGGTTTATAATTTTGAACGTCATCAGCTCTCCCTACCATGTTTTTTCCCCCAATCATATCGATGTCCATATCAACTAGCTCCAGGTCAGGTACTCTTTCAACAGCTTTATCAATTTTCTTTTGGCGAAACAATCCCCACAGGAAATGTCGAGTCTTTACTGCAGCTATAGCACCTGTGCAAACTAGTTATCTTCGCCAAGACAAAATGCAGTAATAAATGCTGTTTGAGCCATGCAGGCAAATGCGACAAACAAATTCAAAAAAACAATTTTCAAAAGAAAAATTTAATATTTTGAACCTGCTCTCTCTAATCTTAATTTTGATATCAATATTCATAGAAATGAATTGTAGATTAGGGTGTTAAGGAAGTGGCAGAGAAGAGCTAATGCATAAAACAGTTTACATACCCTTTGAGTCCATGTCAAGTTGATTTGAGGTAAATACCAGCAACTCTACTCCATTAATATAACTTCTCAGCATTGATTTCTCAGCATTCATAAACTTCAATATGCTATCCAGGTTCTTTCTGGACCTACATTCAATTCAGAACATGTAGTATAAGTAGCATAAACAACAGTAACTTCCCTGGCTGGCACAAAAAAAGGATCATCAAAATAAGAAGTAAAAGCTGACCTCTCAGTAAGTTCTGATGGAAAGAAATACAATGCAATATCCTGAAGCCTTGGAGAATTATCCTGGAATATGTCAGTCAAGGCATTCAACACAGGAAGTGACTCCAGTTGAAGGACTGGTGGCATTTCTGTTGAAAATTTGTATGCTTTCTTGTTAACAATGCATGGTGGTTGGGCCTCAAGCCCATCATAAAATTCACTAGATGCAGCAGTTTGAAGAATTTGGAATTGACCCCTAGATAATGGTCAACATGTTAGATTTCAGATTAATAAAACTGTAATCTTCACCCAACTAAATGCAAAGCATTTGCAAGTGTCATATAATACTTGCAATACATTCCTAAAATGATTGACACTTGCACTGTTGCACGTGGTACCCATAACAACCTCTATTTTCAGATAAATGCTTTGGCAATCAAAGATTGGATCCAAGAGACCAAGAAATAAAAGAAATAAGGATCTAGCCTATGTTCTATTGACATAAGTTGTTTTCGGGCAGCCAGAAAGATCCAATTTGGTAATAACAAATTCAGCTTCAAGAAAGGGAAGAAGTAGTAAGTAAATGTTCAATAATTTAGCAGCAGCAAAGAGGACAGTGATCTGCATAAGTGCACCATGGAGTCAAGAAGGGATTTGTTAGGATATCTGGACAACTATCATCACCCCTCACAAGAAACATGCTTTTATAATTATAAGCAGCAATAGGTTGATTTGTAATAATAACCACAATCAAAAAATAGCATCATCATTAGGTGAGGTTAGTTACATGGATCGCACAATGCAGTTGGCTCAGTTAAAAACGAAGTTTTTAAGGATATTATTCATCATGAGATCACTTGAAGACTGAGGTGAGTTAAGAAATATTCTCACATTCTCTATTGATTTCAAAATGATACATATATATACAAGACACAAGAGAGAGAAGGACTATTGACAGTGACAATACACTGCTACCTTCTGAATAAAGCTTACCAACTAAGCTACCAAACACAGATAAATACTAAAATATTCGACAAGATCCCTTTTAAAAATCTCCTAAGTGTACTTGGTCATGTTCTATCTCTTGTCACAAGGTTAAAAAACATGCAATTTGCTCTCATCATTGGTGTCTGCAGTAACCTTCTATGCAAGTGTCTCAATAACCTTATTAGATTTTCAATCTCCTCTTTCTCAATAAGTATTACACTAATATCTCTCGTGTATCTTTTCTAGGCATGGCAACAGGGAAAAAGCATTGAGAATTGTTAAAAAATTGTAATGTGTGATTATTCCTATAGGGACCTATTGACATTCAACCTAATTCTATAGGCCCCAATGCTGAGTTTTCATACAAGTTTCCTGTGGTTTACCAATAGCTAACAGAATGTCATTTACAAGGAGGAACTTAAAAAATATTAGAAGTCTAGGGACTTAATCACAAACTTTACAAGCTCACCACCATTTATTTAACAAAAATAAGAATCCAAGTTTTGCAATTGTGATGGCTTGTAATTATATTTATACCCTAAGATGCCAGTATTTGTCACAAGGGATTGATATTTGCCACTATAAAGGGACGCAGAAAAACTTTTTCCCCAAACATAAATATTCAAAATTAGAGAAAAGATCACAAATGACAAAAGTACACTGCACATATGTAAATGTATATAGTTTTTATGCACCCATGTACATAGTCATTTCTGATATTGCTTGAAAGATGTCACTGTAATTAGTAAACAATAAAATATAAAGTTGAAAGGAAATTTGAGACTTTAATTCTAGCTAGTTACTACAGATTGGAATTTAATATGAAAATGACAGGAAGACCAATTTAAGGGGAAAAAGTTATCAGTGACAAGGGAAGAGAGGTACATACCTCCAAGCAGGAAATGAAGAGGGTAAAAATTTACAATGAAGGTTTAAGTTTTCCTGAACACTCTGAAGGCCACTTTTTTCAATATTAGATTTGTTACATTCAGCAGCAGCACGAGGGATACCACCTAAAGAAGAGAGAGAAAAAATAAAAGGAATAAAATAAGAGATGATAGTTCAAAACCCACAGGCTACAAGTAACTAATATCATGATACATACTAATATACATGCCCACATTTGCACGAAGAGACTTGAGTAAATGCAACAAACAATAGAAAAAAGCATCAGACATAACGAGAAAAGCATCCTGCCTGAACCGACAATAGGGGAAGATTTTCCTGCTGATAAAGCTTCAAAAGGTGCCCCTTTTGTAGGATTTTCTTTCTGAGCATCATGGGTTTGAACTTTTTTACCAGGTGTTGCTCCACCCAAGGGTAGCTGATTTTCTCTTATAAACTCCTTTGGTGGTCCTACAACATCCATAGTCTCATAAAAAGAAATCACAAACACATACCTCATGGTAAACTTTCACAGCAAAGGCTTTAAACATTCTTTCTAAACCAGTCACACTGGGGTTCTACGTAGTCAGTGTCAATGGATGAAAACTAAATCTAGCTCACTAAATGTATAATAAAATTTTCAGAACAATCAAGTCAAGTTATTAACTTAAAGACTATTTCTGTTTAATTATATCATACAATTAAAATGAATCCAAGCAGTGACACTAGGAAATTGACTTAACAGGTATCAGCAAGCACAACATTTTAATTCCATTAAATCAGATTAAAACCCAGGAAAATTCAGCCTCCGCTTAAAAATTTTGTGCCTTTAAGAATTAGAACATGTATCATAAATGTTAAGAGGGATTTGTGTTGTTTCTAAAAGAACAGAAGAATAGGGGTGGCAACAAATATGGAGAGAAATTCTCACCTTTTGATAATGAGCAGGAAGCATGTTGATTAGTCATTGACTTCTTATGTACTTCATCATTTCTTGGATGCTTCCCAAGTACTTTAAGAGGTGAGATATGGAAGGATATGATTTTGGAGTCAAGGAGGGAATCTTTGAAACATTTTTGGATCCAACAGTCTTCCGGGTCGTTGGCAAGGGAAAATTAGCCGAAGAAAGTCTCATGACTTCATTCTCGGTAAGGAACTTCACTCTCCCTGTTTCGACAGGCCATCGCATTTTAGAAGCCCTCAAGCCAATATCCTGATACACTTTACGTGGTGAAGTTGAAACATCCTTGGATTTGCAAGGCTCACAAATCCAGTCTATAGGAACTATTAAGGTATTAAATTGCATGCAGTAACTGAAAAGGAGTGCAAATAACATTGATTTAGAAACAAGGTTCTAATGCTGCACTTATACTACAAAGGCAAATATCGAAACCATTGGTTAAAAGCCAAAAGCAATAATCTGTCAAGTCATAGAAAATGTGTAAAATTATGTGGCCAAATTAAATTGTAAATTTTCATTTTTTTTAATCATTCTTTGATATTACTAATTATGCAGATAGTATATTTAAGGTTTTTTAAGTTCTCAAGCTTCCGGACAAAAGTATGCAAATTCAAATAGATAAGTACCGCTGGCCTAATTTTTTAGTATTAAGAATCTTTCTTAAAGGCAACAAAATAAGAAAGTAATAAGTTCAGAAAAATCAAAGACACAAAAAGAAGGAATATAAGTAGAAAAAAGGGAAAGGTCAATGGAAGATCATTACGAATGTTCACTGTTTATGTTGCATTTAGAACAAGTAACAATTGTTTCGTCAAATCCATGAGCGCCACATATATCGCAAACTTCAGCCTGCAAGGGACAACAAACACAAATAAATATCTAGTACAAAGAACAGCTAAGTTATAAAAAAAACGTTTTTAATAAAAATAAATCTTGAAACCGCCCATTAACATGTGGAATAAGTAAAAATGTCTTGCAAACAAGGTTGTTGAAAGTGATAAAAAAATTAATTAACCATCTAACAATAACAAAACCAGAAATTCCCTTTGCTGTATGTGAACATGTATGCCATTGATTTTATTAACCTCAAGAAAAGTTTTACTACATAAAAATAAGTGACACGCAGAGATGTATGGTAATACAAATGCTAATTGGGTGAGCTCTGCTTGAGGCAGACATTCTATTTGAAGACACTAAATCCTCTTTGGAGGAAACTTGATATCCAAGAAAAGACTTAAATATATTTTTGATTCCTATAAGTTCACGCTTCTTCAATTTTGGTATTTGTATTTTTTTTTTCATTTTTAGTCCCTTTAAGTTTGTATTTATTCAAATTTTATCCCCGTAGGATTTTTTGTTAATTTTTAGTTTTTGTAAGTGAGCGCTTTTTCAATTTTGGTTTCTTTAAGCACAAACTAATGGGGGCTAAAAATGAAAAAACCAATGGAATCTTAAATGAACTAAAATTGAAAAGACGCAAATTTATATGAACAAAATATCTTGCAAGGACCAAAGTTGAAAAAGCACAAATTTACATGGACTAAAAATAAACAAAAATGATATAGGAACTAAAATTGAAAAAAATACAAACTTACAAAGACTAAAAACATATTTAAACCCCAAGAAAATTAAGAAGCAAATTATAATTCTCAAGTGAAGTGGGAAAGCTAAACATGAATGGAATCACAATTCACAACCAGTGAGGTTCTAATGTGATAACCTAGAAACCTTGAGCATAGCTTCAAAACTAGATTTGATTGTTACTTTGTAAAGGGAAAAAAATGAGTTTGAAGAAATTGCTATTGGTTTGTAAAATCAAGAAGCCCCATTACCCACAACAAGCTCAGGGCACATATGATTCATACATACGTACAAGCTTGGCAATTAATTAGCCAATCAGTTCCCAGATGAAGGGGCGATTTCAGCAACTTATTTACTCATATAATTATGGCTGTAATCAATAATCACCAACTATACCCTAACGTCAGCAATAATTTTGGAGCATCACATGAAAGCTTCTCATTATTACATTTATTTAACGACAAATATTCTTCAAAATGTAGTAAGTAACTAACTAGTGATGTATCATTAATAGTTGACACAAGTGGTAGCAGCTTGTGTAGGGGTGGGAATAGGTCAGGCCAGACCAGGTTTTGAAAGGCCTGAGCCTAGCCTACGATGGATTTTTGAGGCCTGAGCCTGACCTATATCAAAGACTTTTATTTTGGCTCGACCTGACATTTTTAAAAGCCGGATCTGACCTGATAGCCTTTTTAAAAGTCTTCTTCACAATAAATATTTAATATTTTATGGAGTAGAAATCTAATAGGAAAGTTAAAAAAAAGGAAAGTCAATCAAAATAATGAAGAATATAAAAGGGCACATGACTCACACCTAAATTGTAATTAAAGTCCTTGATCATAGGAATAGAAGTTATGAAGCAGTAATGTGTAATCAAAGTCTGATAGTTTCAAAAAAAATTAATTGTATCCAAAAAATAATATTATATATTGATACCCAAAAAATAATATATATATATATATATATATAGGCCGGCCTAAAGCCTGAGCCTAACCTTTTCATTAAATAGGTCAGTTCAGGCTAGGCTTTATGTAGGCCAGGTCATAGGCCCCTGTAGGGCGGCCTGACCTATTCCCACCCCTAAGCTTGTGTTCCTTAATCAAGTAATTTAGGGTTGAAATCCTAATTGATCCTTGAATATGAAATAACTCGTGTTGGAAGAAAAATATTCTATCATATGCAAAATTTCATTGAACCAGCACAGTCACACACCGTGACCCAGGATCCAGTGGGTTAGGGAACAACCGTCATCTTTTCCCAGGACAACAAAAAAAAACTAGTGATGTGAATCTTTTACTCTTGAAACGAATTAAACAACACAATGCTACAATAAAGAAGAAGATAAACCCCAGCAACAACCTTGCTCTTCGAGTCACCCCCAATATTAAGTTCTTAGTAACAGCGAAAAACCAAACAATAAAAATGAAAAATAAAGAAAGAAAGAAAAAAAAATGAATAAATAAATAAAGAGAAAGTAAAAATTACAATGAGCTTTTGTGTTGTTTTTTTGTTTACTTTGTGATGTTCCTTGGGTGATGGTGGTTGCTGCATTGTGAAGGTTCGATTACAGGGGTGGGTCCCACCGTTCTCGAGTGATGAGAAAACTGTAATAATATTTTGATTTTTTCAGAAAAATGAAAGCAATGTATAGTAGTGTGTATGAGTATGAGTAATGTGTGTATAAAACAAAATTAAATCTTTTTTTGATGATGAAAACCTTCTTCAACTCAAAATTGTTAACCCCATAACACGAAAAAGGGTTTGAGTGAGAAGAAGCTCTTTTTCGAACCGTCACATGCTCGGTTCTTTGTTGAGAAACTTTCTCAACAAGTTTTCATTTTCTTTTTTTCTCTGGGTTGACAAAAAAGACAAAAAAAAGAAGATAAAAGGACAAAAGAGAAAAAAAGGAAATATCAAGAATATGGAAGAAATCATTTTGTTTGTCAAAAAAGAGTAACGCAGGAGTGGCACCCCTCACTTTAGGATCATTTTCACTCCGTGTCTTCTCGGTGCTCCAATCACTCCATTTGTTAGGAAAATGCGTATTCAACATGCGTCTTTCTTTCACGTTTCTTGCATTCTTCACTTTTATTTTTATAATTTTAATAGGATAAATAGTCACCTCTAGTTTGCTCAAGGTGACAATTTTATTTCTAAACTATAAAAATGATTAATTTAATTCAAAAAATATAAATATATGGACAATTTAGTTTAACTGATAAGTTATTTCCTTTTTTTAATATTAAGAGCATCTCCAATCGGAGGTGCTTCCATGGTTTCTTAGGTTAAGAAACGGTCTCTTGTGAGTTTTTCTGCATTGGAGTACAATGATGTGACAGGTTCGGTTTCTTAAGCAGACTCTTGGTTCCTTATATAAGCAATTGTTTGTTATGAATAAAAAATCATTATTTTATAGAATTTGTACTCTCCAACCACAAGAACAACAAAGAGGAAGAAGATGAACAGTTCAAACAAACGCAGAGATGAAATTTTACAAAAAAATTGCACAAATTAAAGAGTACCGACTTTCATAGTTATCAAGTGTGGATAAAATAAAATTAAAAAAAAACAACAAGAAGCAAATCCTGTGTACCAAAGAAAGAAGAAGGGACAAAAAGGAAACCAAAAAAATGTGAAGCCGCTGCAGACCCACAACCAGATGACAAAGAGGACAACGTAGATGAAAGGACATCGTTGGAGACGTCAAGCGTGGAGGGTGTGACAGAGTAGAGGAGGAGGACCCACACGTGTTTCTTCCACACGTGCTTGGCCTTGTTGCCGTGGTTGTGGAGCTGCTGGTGGTGCTGGGGCTTGAGCGAAACAGCGTCGTCGGAGACGTCTAGCGTGGCGGGTGTGCCATTAGGCCTTTTCTTTTTCTTCAAGCCCTAAGCTAGAGGGTTGAAAGGAGGAGAGGGTTGTTTCTCTTCAAGCCCTGAGGAGGAGAGGGTTGTCGTGAAGCGCGTTTTGGAAGATGGTGTGGAATTGGGGTGGGATTGGAAGGAGAGAGGGGACAAAGTGGTGATTGTTGTTGTTGGTGGTGCATTGGAACTCGAAGGAGTGGGTGAGAGGAGCAGGTTTTGGAGGAAAGAGTAGAGTGAAAGGTCAGTAGGTGGGGAAAGTTCCGAAAAAAGTGCTTGAATGTTACCATTGATTGTAAAATTTGGCATTTGTACCATTTATCACAAATTTTTTATCACAATTTTTTTTAAAATTGTAGATATTACCGTTGATTGTGAAATTTGGCATTTGTACCGTTGAATGTGCATATGACCGTTGTGTATTTTTTTTCACTGTGTTGCACTTGCACTGTTCATTATAAATTGTGCATTGTTGAGCATGTTTTGCATGATTCATTTGTACTGCATATATTTTTTTGTTGCTATCAAGTGTCAATTTTTTTATTCTCTCTAAAATGGATCCCAATCAATATAATATTATCAATATTACTATGGCTATTTGCAAAACCAATCACTCCCTACTAGTGAAAATTCTCAAAATCCACCGCAATATGTTATGTATCGACCACCCCATACTAGTGAAAATTCTCAAAATCCACCGCAATATGTTATGTGTCCACCACCACCCCCTACTAGTGAAAATTCTCAAAATCCATCACATATGTTATGTATCCACCACCCCCACACTTGTGGTATATGCATCTTTCATCCAATGTAGAGCCACCTACCTGTGGTAGTTCTCAAAACCCACAAATTTATAGTCAACCATCAACTCCCACCAACTCAAACATGTGTTATAGGCCTTCTTTATCCAATATTGCGCTCCCTAGCAATGAAATTGAATCACCCATCAGTGTAGACAATATTCAACTAGACGAAGGAGACCAAAAATCAGGTGGAAAAAAATGTCGTACCGCATTCTCGGTGACAGAATATGTGATTCTCGTCTGATCGTGACTGAATGTGTCAAAGGATTCAATTATAGGAGTCAACCAAACATCAAAGCAATATTGGACAAGGATAAAAAAATGCGTACAACAATGATGATGTGCGTCAAAGCGGGCAATTTTGTGAAAGAAGTTGGACTCAATTAAAATCTCGATGGAACAGGATCCATCCTCCAGTTCAAAAGTTTAACAGGTGCTACAAAAAAACAAATAAACATAGGAGAAGTGGAAGTTCAGAGAATGATGTTTTGGCTGATGCTCATATGATTTACTCACAAGATACATGTAAAAAATTTGAGGTTAAGCATGCTTGGTTGTTGTTGAAAGATCAACCAAAATTCGATGCATAATTTATGTCAAAGTGTTAAAAAAGAACAAAGGTTTCTACTTCTGGAAATTACTCGTCGTCTTCTAACCCAGAAACACCTGTTGAAGTCGAAGAATATGATACGCCATCGCCAATGTCTCACCTAATTAGACAAAAAACAACAAAAAGGAAAAGCAAAGGAAAAGAATATTCTAACACTCTCAATTTATCTAGCATAGAAAGTGTAATGAAGGACAAAAATATGAACACATCAAAACTTATTTAGTTAAAGAAGGCACATGAAAGGCGTCTACAAGAACAGGAACAACATATGGAGTATCTCGTGAAGGATACATCCAACATGTCTGAACAACAACACAAAGACCAGAAAAGTATTCTGACCATATTAGGAAAAAACTAGGATATTAAATTTTTAGTTCTTATGCTAATGTTGTGTTTGATATTTAATTTTAGCAGTGTAGGTATTTGTTGTGTCTTAAATTCAGAATTTTATGTTGTCAAACTAGCCGTTATAAAATTGACCATTGCAAAACTAGCCGTTATGAAAGTAATCGTTGAAAAACTAACCATTATTAATGAAGCTATATAAATGTCCAATGTTTCATTATTCTGACATATTCTCATTCAAAATACACAATATTTCTCTCTTATTTCAAACACTTTGGTTACCATAATATAATGGATCCAACCATCGATTTAGATGAAGTTTTAGATCAAGTGATAAATGAGGAATTGGAAGACAACACCGATGAGGAAATCATTAGGTTGATACTTGAGAGCCAACAACAACTACATGGAAACACCACTAGGCATAGTCAAAGAAGAAGAGTGGTACATCGTAATCGTGAAGAAGGTCATGATCGATTGTTCAATGACTATTTTTCAGAAAATTCTGTGTACACAGAGATTTAATTCTGAAGAAGGTTTCGTATGTGAAGGAATGTGTTTCTCCGAATTGTAGACGCACTCAACAACCATGATGAATACTTTCAAATGAGGGTCGATGCACTACGTCGAAAAGGCTTATATCTCCATTGCAGAAGTGCGCAGCTGCTATTCGTATATTGGCTTATGGATCACCTGCTGATAGTGTGGATGAATATGTTCGAGTTGGTGAAACAACTACAGTGGAATGCTTGCAGCGATTTGTATTAGGCATCTGCACCATATTTGGGAATGAGTACTTGAGGAGACCAAATAACGAAGACACCGAATGCCTACTACAAATGGGAGCAGCACGTGGATTTCCAGGTATGTTAGGTTCCATTGATTGTATGCACTGGGAATGGAAAAATTGTCCAGTTGCTTGGAAAGGTCAATTTTGTTGAGGTGATCATCACAACCCAACAATCATTCTTGAAGCCGTGGCATCACAAGACTTGTGGATTTGACATGCATTTTTTGGAACCGCCGGTTCAAATAATGACATTACTGTGTTAAATGGATTTAATGTGTATGATGAAGTTTTGTCAGGACGTGCACCTGCAGTGCAATTCACAGTGAATAAAACCCAATATAATATGAGATACTATTTAGCAGATGACATTTATCCAGACTTTGCCACATTTGTGAAGACCATCTCAATGCCACAAGGAGAAAAGTGAAAATTATTTGCACAACGACAAGAATCGGCAAGAAAGGATGTAGAATGGGTGTTTGGAGTGCTCCAATCTCGATTCGCAATTATACGTGGTCCAACATGTTTTCGGGATGCTAGTAAAATGAAGAATATCATCTATGCATACATCATATTGCATAACATGATTGTTGAGGACGAACGTGACACATATCAAAATAATATTGATTACGATAATGTAGGTAATAGCACTTCAAGATTCGAAGTATCTTTAGGTGCTCACCCTAGTATCAGATCAACATACCTCCAAAGGAGAGCACAATTTCATGACAAACAAAAACACCGCCAACTTCAAGTAGATTTAGTTGAGCATATTTGGGAACGTTTCGAAAATAAAAATAACAATTAATTTTATGTAATATTTTTCTATTTTTCATCATTACATTTTTTTATTTCAATGTCATTGTATTTAATTATCTATTATTATGTAAAAATGTATTTTTTATTGTTACACATTTCCTTTTAATGTTATGTAATTTTTTTATTTTTAATTTATATTTAATATTTTTTTTCATTTATTCAAATTTATTATTTGTGTACATAAAAACTGAAAAAATGAATTAATTATTTTATTGGAATAATAATTAAGTTATAATAAAATAATTTAAATGTTTGGATTTCTTGCGGTTTCTTGTATTGGACTAAAATTCTATGAGTTTCTTATGAGTGACATGACACTACGGGGATCACAAAAAGTATTGCGGGGATCATAAAAAGAAGATTAAGAAACCCATTAAGAAACTTGGGTTGGAGATGCTCTAAGTGCATACATGATGTGGTAAGTCAAAGTGTTGAGGGAGACTTTCCATGCCAGCCAATAATGTTTTGGATTAAATTGTCATTAAATTTTGCTTTAAATGTTGACTTTTGATATTACGAATGTAATGACTATTTTGGTAAGAAGTTTCTTCATCCTGATTTTGTGGTAATACATTATTGATGAATGACATTTTGGTCCCCAAGTAATGTAACTTAATGGAAAAATGGTCCACGACATTTACCTGAATTTAAAATGCACATTCATCGTTATACTTAATATTTTATTCATAACACAACCAAATTGTGATGAGAAAGATATTTCATACCAAATTTAAAAGTGGATAAGAAGGGATTCTTGTAAGTTGGGATTCATAGGTGGCTGCAAACCAAATCCTAAAATAATATTGTAATTAAAATTAAAATTCTATTCATGTCGTAGCCAAAATAGTAGTAAAATTTGTAACATGACAATACCTAAAACAAAAAAAGACACTAAGTCATGGATTAAGATCAATGATTCTACCCACACGTAGAACATAATATACCACAACAAAAATTCTAAAAAAAAAACAAGTTAAGAAAGTAATTGTTCTTCAAAGTAATATAACAGAGGAAATTAGAGCTTATACATCCCAACCTAATCATTCTTCCTCTTAACAACTTCCATGCATTGGTCAAATTTTGATACAATTGATGCCTTTGCACATTAACAAACTAATTCCCTAAGCTCCTAATATTTTCATTGTTTGGAAAAAATCCTCCACAAATGCATAATGCATAACATGTGAGGAACATTAGGAAAAACCTTTCATTATTGAGACCAGACCCTATGTGATTGCGTATAAACATAAATAACAATGTAAATAAATTATAATTGAAATATATTGACAAATTGGTCTCTAATGTATGTGATAATCGTCAAATATGCTTTAAGTTCACACATAATTTGAGGTGATTATCAAGCATATTTGATACATTGAATCTTGTTTTAACTCAAAATTAGGATAAATTAGGAATTATCACATAGGATCTTTAGATTGTTAGTTTTAGGACTTCTTGATGTTTTTTTTTTTGTGAAAGGTTTATAGGAAATTGAGTCAGAAACACAAGTTGAGATATGCTCGCTTAAGCATGGCTTGTTGTGCGCTTAAGTAAACCACGTCAAAACCAGTTGAAGGATACACTGACATGCCTCACTTAAGCAACCCTTCCTCAATGCTTGAGCGAGAGGAACCTTGAAAATGAATGATAAAGTCAAGCTTGCTTAAGTGTGGCATGCTATGTGTTTAAGCGAGCCAAGTAACTAAGTAGTCTTGGATTCACTGGAGGTCTTCGCTTAAGCCCATGCCTCAAGGTGCTTAAGCAAGGCAAGCAAAGCAAAGGAAGGCCACGAAGACCTTGATTAAGCACGACATTCTGTGCGCTTAAGCAAGGAGAGTCAATAGCTGAAAATTTTGGGATCAGAAGACCTCGCTTAAGTGAGATGTTACTCACGCTTAAGCAAGGAGATCACGACAGGCCCAAGCCCATATTAGCTTATAAAAAGAGTAGAGTTGTAATGAAAAAGCATTTTGACATGATTCAAACAACAGTTCTCTGAGATAGAGAGTACCATTCTTAGGACTTTAAGCTTTGATTTTTGGATGATTTGTATTTTTGATTCTTGCACATGTAATTAAGCTATGAGTGGCTAATTTCTTCATCTATCAGGGTTGGATAGGCTAAACCTAATTTCATGTAGATCTCAAGATTTCTCTCACCCTCTCTTCCCCTCTCTTGGTCCTCCACCATACGCGACTGAAGCAAAGCCTACTTTGTTGTGCCAGAGGCCATTCCACCAACCTTACCAAACATTGGCGTCATCTATGGGAAACAACTACAAAAAACATCAAACACTACAATGCTGACTTGCTAACTCAAGTCAAATTGAAAATTTGTAAGGTAAAATGGTGGCAACACACAATCACAAGTCTTCAACGGTTAACGAACAATTCTTGAAGCAAAAAGGAAAGGAAGGAGCACTTCCTACCTCTTCCAAAGTCACACGTCACCCATCACATTCGAGCACAAGCATATGCAATCGGAAAAATTGTCTGGCAACCACTAGATCAGGTGTCTCCCACATGAAAATGATGAATATGGCAGATTCGTCTGTCAAAACCCTAGCTTCAATTATACAACGAGTCACTTTGGAAGCACAAAAATGATCATCAACGAGTTGCAATGGAAGAATCAACAACGAAATAACTAGATGAATGCACATCATAGCTTGGATCCAAGATCCTTGAACAAAGAAGTCACGTTGGAATCAATGATATTAATACTCATTTCAATATACATAAAATCATGTTCAAAAAGGAACAACGTTCCCAAATATAATTCATCCTTAAGCACACTTGAATAAGTAGCACACTATTCAATCCATCCAAATTCTATATCATTTTCCTATTATAGCAATTATTTGTTAACACCTATAGTCCGTATATCATTTCTTAAGTTCTTGGGGTATTATCTCCTTTATTTACTTTTATGCTCCTATGACCTATGTATGGTGTACATGATATATATGGAGTTATACTAACTCAATAAAGCTTATTCCTATATTGTTTGAAAGATAAGACAATTATCTGCAACTTCTATATTTACCTCGAAAGCTAGTTCAACTGTCTAATATGCCTAAAATTAGGAAGAACACAAGTTGATTGCACAATCCTGACAGTTTGACCTTAGTTTACTAATTGTTCTATATATAGAGTTCCAGAAGTCCAAATTAAGTGACATCAACGTCATCTGTTAGCTAACATATAGGAATATATTTCTTATCAAGACACATAAGTCTAGTTCAGTCATCTTTTTAACTCGTTTTTCACATTAATATCACGTTTCTGGTTACTCTCCTCACATCTCTTGACTCCCATATCATTCTCCTAAACTAAGATAAGATATCTAGTTCCTAAGATATGATAAAATACTTACACCAAAAAAATAAAGAAGAAAATAACTTAGAAATGATAAGGGAAAACAATCACTTACAAAACATAAAGACAAACTCCAACTAACCCGCATGAACTTGGTGGCTTCATCCACCACGATCCCCCCCAACTCTTAAATAAGGCTAAAATATGGATGTGATTTAACAGACAAACCCAAGCTATCTATATGCCCCGAGTTTGAAAACTCTAAGGGGAAGATAAAAATATTAACTATGAAGGGTTCCACACATAACGCTAAGCTCACTCTATTCTTTGTTGCTCTTAAGGCTTGGTGATCTCCTCTCTATATAGGGGAAGAAATGGTTTCTCGATGTTATTTTGCTTGATGTGGGACATGAGGTGTTTTTCATTATCAAATGGCCTACTTTAGAGCCGATTTTCTCTAAGATAGAAGCCTACTTTGATTTACAAGGTGTAGGGATGAATTGTGAGTTTGTCAGCAAGATTTCCAGCGACACAAATAACACCTTAAATGGACAAGTAGAACTCAAGATACAATGTAGTCTTTTTGGGGTTTTCATCATACAACTAACACTACAAATTTTCAAATATTCTAATTATAAGAACTTAATCTAAAAATCTTCTAACATTAAATATAATATTTATAACACTTACATAATTGTATAACAATCACACAAAACTATAATATGATAAAGATAAATAATAATATAATATTCACACCAATATAATATCATCACAAATCATAACAACAACAAAAACAACCACAATATATAGCAATTATAACAAAAAGGTCTTAATAAGGATTCTCTTTAAGGTATATTCCTACTCGAAACTCGGGGTGTTACATTATGCACATCTTTAAGGAACTGAAGCCTAAAAGGGCTAAGTGGGAGAAGTATATGAAAGCCAAGATTGCTGCAGAAAAGGTAGAGAAGGAAAAAAAGTAGGTTGCAGAAACCACCATCACAGCAAGCAATTCATGATATTAATACTTATGGTGATCAACAAGGCAAAGAAACCCCTGTTGCATCCATTGTTGACAAAATTCCCATAGAACCACTAGGGTCCACTCAACCAGAGAAGTCTAAGGAGGTTACTTGAGCTCATAAAGAGGTAGTTGTCTACTCTACTAGTTCCAACAATCCAAAGGACATGGCTCTTATCAACTACTTAACTTCTGTTGTTGTAACTGAAGACCGAACTTAGGAGATAATGACTTAAGCCATGATGAAGCAAATTGAAGAAACTCAGAAGGAGTAAGTGAAGCAGAGCGCAAAAAGACAAGAGTTGTAAGCCTTTGCTGGACAATATAGGTTGGAAAATAAGCAGTATTGGCTATGCATCCAGAATGCCATTACTTCTCAGTTCACCAGTCTATCTCAAACGCTTGTGCCATTACTTCTCAGCCAATGTACTTGGAGCGGTCGCCAACCCTGTCGTCCACCCATCACCACTCGTCAATCAACCTTCACCACCAAGTATTTTGTCTCCACCCGTCCACTCTAAGCCATCCCCACATGCTTAATCAGAAGCACCTCCACCACCATCTACCGAACCACCTCCGCCACCTAGTTAAGAATGACAATGATGCCCTTCAAGAACTCTTTCTCACTTTGAACCCTATTTTTTTGTTAATGACAAAAGGAGGAAAAGTCTAGGGGGAATTTTGATGTAACAGAAGACATCTTATTAATATAAGTGGTTTGTTGGTATTCATATGAGTTCATATGTCTTTATTTTTTCTGTGTCCATATATATGTATGCATGTTTAGCTCTGTTACCTCTATTCTTTACTACATGCATTAAGGTTGTTGGATTCAAGGGGAGTTCTTAATAACCTTACACATACACACACACACATATGCTCTGATGAGGCTTTTATACAAAACTCATAATCATGCACTTCATCTCATATCTCATCATGATTATGTTTCTTTATGATCAAAATTTATATGGTTTGTCATCATCAAAAAGAGGAAGATTGTTAGGTCTAGATGATCTTATGATCATCAAACGACCCATCCATGCCTTAAATTTTGATGATTACAAAGGTATAAATTATTGATAGTCTAATGAGTTTTTGTCTAGTGAACAAGACCTATTACATAATGAGCTTCTAGTCCACACCTCATTTCCTACCAATGTTGTTACATTGAGTTCCTTGTATTCGCATCCTATCGAACTTAGTTACTCACACTTATTCATTTTATACATTCCCATAAGTGGCATCCAATCTTACCAAAAGTTTATGTTAGCCACAAAGGGAAGTACACATAAGTTGCTTTTTCAAAATTCATGTTTGCCACTCTTTCTGAATTGCTAACATTTGAAAATAAGGTAAAGAAAAAATAGAAGAAAATAGAAGAATATTTTCTTCAAAGGTCGTTGTCATGGCAAAAGAAAAACACATGTCAAATTGATGTCTACATGTTTATCCTTTCTCTCTCCAATTAGAGTGCGCCTTGTCACACTACTCCAAGTTAGGAGACAATGGTCACATCAAAGGATCAACGCTTAATCCCTAACAATACTTCACTGAAGACTATAAAATGGTGATTCATGCACAACATTCAACGATGATATATGCTAAGAAAATTTGAGAAAAAGAACGTTGAAGCAAACCCCTGTCATTTTAGTGGATGACACACATAGTGCCTTATTTTGTTCATCCTTTGCTAAGCAAAGCTTACTTGTATTCGAGCTTAATTGTCTATTCACTCTTTAAGAGTTGTTGAATCATTGTATTCAATCAAACGATTGTTTGTGAAAGCTAGGACCGACTTAGTGATAAACAATACTTGGGTGTTCATAAATTCAAGGGAAGTCTAAGAGTGTGCTAGTAGTGTCCTAAAGAATACTAAGTATAGCCAAGAGGGACATAATAAAATACTTGTTTGTAATCATTGTTTGATTAGTGGAACCAGTATAAACCAAATATTTCTAAATAATCGATCACTATATTGGTTACTACATAATCGGTCGTTGAATTAGTTTCTATATGATCAATCTCCAATATTATTTAAATCACTCTCCAACATTAGCTAGCAAGGTCTAGCTACTTCCTAAAATTATATTCAAAATCAGTCTTTGATAATTTAGCGACTGATTTTGTCAATTTAGAGACTGATAATTTTGTCAAGGATTTCTACATGAGAGCCAACTCAGGGTACTTAGTTCACTCACAAAAACATTAAGTTTCATCCCTTTTAGTTTTCATGTTTTTATAGGTTAATAGGTGATTGTATTGTGGTAGCTAGAAGCTTGAAGCATGAAGTCAGCTGCTTGGAGGAAGATAAGTATAGTTTGTACCTCCCAAGGCATGAGAGTTAGTTTATACTTATGTTTTGACGACACATAAGTGACAAGAGCTTTGTTTTGGATTTATTTATGTAATGTATCTTTAACTTTTAAGTTTTCCTGTAGTAAACTTTGATATTATTCTATGCTTAAGTTTTCATAATTTAGTAATATAAGAAGTAAAAAGAGGTAATGTCCTATAACCAATAGGGTGCTACATCTAACACCTCCTATTATTTTTTAAAATTCATCTAATTTACTCCCCATATCAACAAAATACAGTTAAACATATAAAATATTCATATAAATTTCTCACCTACATTTCAAGTGCTTAAATAGTAAATTCTACTAACCTACAGCTTCACATTACATCTGATAGTCTAGAGTAAAATTTCTAAATTATAAATTTGGCATACTAATATCATCATATTCAACAATATTTTGACAGCTAAAAACAAAATCTCACCTCAGGAAAGAATTAGTAATTTCCTCCTCCTCCTAGGTTAAACACTCATGAATTTTAAATAAATATTTTACACCTGTTTGATATAATTTAAGGTATTTTTGAATAAGTTTACTTGTGTAACCATTTTAATATATTAGCTAAATCAATTCACCAGTGGAAAAAGGTCCATTGAGTCTTGTACTATTAATAATTATACTGCAATGCATTAATAAAAAAATGAAGTCATTATGTTTTCATGTTTTACACTTATATTTTAGATCATTCCATGACACTTTCTAAAATTTAAACTTGGGTATGAATTTGGGACATATTACAAGCTCATTAATAATATAAATAAAGACGTCCTTTGTTATTGAAGAAACATTACATATATGATCTTGTTCTACCATAGTCACGTTGAAGTATTTATTTACAAGGGAATACAATTACTAGACATCTCCTCTTTTAATGGGGATGGCTTGCTTACTCTAGAAAGGAAAAAACCATAAGAACATTGTTAAAAAAATGGGCATTATTGTAGTTGCTCATTCTAGGCTGCACAAGTAGGAGCTTTTCCTGTTATTACGGGCTTGACGTTAGCACATTTAGCTGTTGTTGCAGCTACATTGAATGTGAGATCAACATCAGTCATCTCTACACCCTCACATGGTGCACCACTACTACAAATAAAAATCACTCCTTCTTTAGTACCTGAAGTGCCCTTAATGTTCTTGAAGGAAACCTTGCTTATCTTGATTTTTGACGGACTCTATGCCATCATAAGAAAAAGAAATGGAACAAAAATCAGTCTTTTAAATCAATTTAGTGAATGAACTATTTAGTCACTAAAATAATATGATCAGCCTATACATTACTGGATGAGGAATTAAATACCTTTTTGGAGCACTGGTTCCATGGACAATACTCTTGATCTATGATGACAGGGTTCGAAACATTTTTCATGGTAATATCTTCAAAATGCATATCAGTAACTGTAATTGTTAATGGCGTGCTAGGCCAAGTCTTAATCCTCAGACCGTTATCTGTATCTGTCAAAATGCAATTCTTAACTAGAAGACCTTCAACGGCCTCTTCATTATCGTACCTCCCAAGGCTTCCAACACTAATGCCATGACCAGGTCCACAGTTCACATTTTGGACAGTTATATTTTTGCAACCATCACCCAATGAGACACAGTCATCTCCAGTAGCAATGTTTGTATTAAGAACCTTCACATCTGTGGATCTTCCAATGTGAATCCCATCGGTGTTGGGACTATCTTCTGGGGCACTAATTTTAAACCCATCAAATGTCAAATTGTTGCACGCCAAAACATTCACATGAAAGTTTTTGCTATCCCTGGAAGTAAGGTCACGGACAATTGATTTATTGAGGAAATTAAAACCGAAATTCTGTTGACATTTGTAAAATAAAACATAAAAGGCATTAAATTTGTGTTGGATAAAAGCACAAGTTATGTTATACTGTTTAATTTCAATATTAATATTTAGTTACCATGCAAAGCATCTTGCAGTTCTTGTTTGTTGTACAATCATTTTGTTTCCAAGCAATTGGACCTTGACCATCAAAAACTCCTTTCCCTGACAGGGTGAAAGAGTTAACATGTTGAACCTTAAACCATTGTTCAGCCCCCTTAAGGTTAGCTAAGTTTGTAGGTGCTTGAATTGTTCCATCAACTTGAACCTCAATAGGAGCCTTGCAAGGACCTTTTACATCAACTGCACCCATTTGATATGTACCAGCTAGAATCACAATTTTGACAGCAGTTGTCGATGCACATGCTTGAGTCCAGGCACCTAAGAAAGCCTTTAGAATGTGCAAATCACAAATCAATTAAAAAAAAGAAGTGATAATAATTAAAAAGATCCTACCTTAAAGACTACACCTATTTTTTATATCAAATGGTGAAATCAATTTTTTTTTTTGTTACATGTTGATACCTGGCTTATATCTGAATTTGGTTTTCCTCCAAATCTTGATATGTCAAGATCCCCTTTGTTGTGCAATACCAAAATCGACTAGAAATAAAGAAAAAAATATTGTGATTATAGTGAACTTCATATTATTTTTGTTTTTGTTTCTGGCGCACTATTTTTGCGCTTCTCTTGAATGAATTGATTTCAGAGTATAATTGGAATATATTTATATTAGAGTAGAGAGGCTTGAACACCATAAACCGTTATAAACAACTATTATCTAAATATATATTTCCTTTTTTAGTTGTTTGGTTGATTTTTTATCGTTTTAATTTTTAACAATTAATTTTATATCACTCGTTAATAACCTATTATTATAATTTCCTGAAAATTAATTATTAATAAAAAGTAGATTTAAGGTGATTTAATTTGATTCAGACAAATACCATGTTTAGAAACAATTATATAATTTATGGATAAAAGATATACAAAACTTACCTTTTACAATTGGAATCCATTAAAAAGAATTCATTTATTTTAATTTATCATCTTGCCTTTTACCTAAAATTATAAAAGATCAACATTTAGAATGTGTAACAATAAATTATAGTAAATTTCAGCATATTGAAATTAAAATTTTAAAATTATAAAATTTTATAAATAACTCATTTTCTTAACACTACACATACATATTTTCCATATAACACAAATAAGTCTAATGTTATGGATTCCTATTTTATAAATACAAATACCTTGTTATTATTATTATTATTATTATAGATGATAACTTCAATGTGTATTATTTTTATGGTTCCGCCTTTCTAATCTGTTACGAGGGTATCTAGGGCTCTACCTCAGATATGCCATCTCCATATCTAGAGAGTCGTGGAATACCGACATAGTGGCTCTACCCACGTGGCAGCATGCCCTCAAGAGATTCTTCCGCAAGGAGCCACTCTTATAAAAGACCCTGGGTTGAAAGACTTGGAGAACTTTAACTTATTCTGGATCTACACCAGATTTGAATCAAAAAGAGATCTCAAGATTCCTCTCTGCCTCTCTTGGTCCTCCACCATCTATGAAGCACCCATATTGACACCGGACACAACATGGACACTGACACGTGAACACATGTAATGTCCCAGACACTGAGACGGACACTGGACACGATAAGGGGCTGGAGTGTCCGTGCTTCATAGTCCGCCATACACGACTGAAGCAAAGCCTACTCCTCCATGTCGGAGGCCATTCCACGAACCTTACCGAACATTGGCGCCGTTTGTGGGAAACAACTAAACCAAAACATCAAACACTCCAATGCTGACTCGCTAACTCAAGTCGAATTGAAAAATTGTACGGTAAAATGGTGGAAGCACGCAATTACAAGTCTTCAACAGTTAATGAACAACTCCTGAAGCAAAAAGGAAAAGAAGGAGGGAGCACTTCCTATCTCTTCCAAAGTCACACGACACCCGCCACATCTGAACTCAAGCATATGCAACGATGAATAAGGTGGATTCGTCTGTCAAAACCCTAGCTTCAATGATACAACAACAAGAAGTCACTCTGGAGGCACAAAAGATGATAATCAACGAGCTGTAATGGAAGAATCAACAACGAAATAATCAGCTGAATACACATCATGGCTTGGATCCGGGATCCTTGAGCGAAGAAGTCACGTCAGAATCGATGAACAAGAAAACGAAAGGAGATGGGGTCTTCACTATTGTAGCAATAGAAAACAAGATAATTCTTTTCACCATGCATTTCTCGGAGAGAGTCTTGAACGTTGGAGTCCCAAAACATTTGCAACATCTCCCAATGGTGGATCTAAACAATCAAATAAGCGTCGCCTTTTTCTATTGTAGAGCCTCTACCACGCTGATGTGCAAAGCTTTCCCTCTATCGTTTAAACAAACTGCACTCCTTGGCACCTCGGTCAATAGACTCATGGATGCAATTATGAGAAGTATTCAAGGCCACCTTCGTAACACCCTCAAATTTACAACCCTGTAAATTGTTACTGTTACGTACGTAAGAAATTTAATTAGGATTTAATTAATTATTTATAATAACAAAATATGTGTCTTAAGTAATTTCGTAACTAAAGGAAATAAAGGAAAATAGAGGAAATTAGTAATTCCTAATAATGGTTAAGTAGGAATGTCTATAAAAAATAATTGTGTGAAATGCATGTAATTGTCTATGTTTCTTGTTGTGACTGAACTGTCTTTTTGTGTGTGGTTTAATTAAAAATCAGTGTTAAGTTATATAATGGACTGTGATAAAATAAGTTATGGACTATGATTTGATTAGACATCAAATTGTTAATTTATTTATTTGTGAGTGAAATGTTTTCTTAAGAACTAAGTTTTTTGTGATTAATTGTGGATAAGTGTTTGCCCGCATATTCTTTTGCCGGAGATATTTTATTGTAATTTAATTATTTTAAGAAAAGATTAAATAATTGATCGTTGGAATTTGTTTAATGTCTCAAGTATTGAGTCTTATAAAAAATATTTATTGATTAGATTTAATTATTAAAGTTAGTAGAAAAATATTTTTTGTGCGAGAAAAATAAATTCAGAGTGTAAGGTTACACTATGTAAATTAATTACACAATGTAAACCTCATTTAACAATCATAACAAGCTGAACAATGGGAGAAGGGGCGGAGCAAAATGACTTCCCCTACATCTCTTTAATCACTTCAACACTCAACCTTCACACCCCACATTCCTAACCAATCAAAATTCATGCAAACCCCTAATACTCCACCCACCTACTCACTTAATTTATTTCATTCTAGCTTTGTCCACAAGTTTGGGAGCAACATAGGAGAAATTTTTGTTTAACTTTTACCTTTCTGAAAATACGATTCTTTTAACTTCATGTTGTAAAAAGTAAAGTCTTTTGGATTTGGGAAGAGGTAGAAATGCACAAATCTTTGAACTATGTTCAAAGTGAAGTGTTTTTTTTTTAAGATTTTTGCTAATGAAGTATTTTCGTTGTTGGAAAGATAAGAAATTTTCCTTTAAGTTTGTATAAAAAGTTTTCAACCAAGTGTTGATGTGTTGCCTTGTTATTTTTTGTCTAAGTATTGTGTGTTGAATTTGATGATTTCCATTAGAGTTAGGATCTGTTTGTTAATGATTGAAAGCCTCAACGAGTGTGAATCCTGAGCAACTATATAGTTGGAAGGTGTGACCTCGGGCAACTGTTGCATGTGATGCGTTATGGACGATAATGATTTGTGTGTTAAGGTCTGTGTGGGGGTGGATATAGGAACTCAAACACAAGTCTTAGTAAACTAGGACCCCAATCTAGTGGGCACATGGTGTCTCGAAAGATGTGCACCTTTGTGTGATCGATGTAGGGACTGAAGCATGAGTCCTAGTGTGGACTATAACCCTGTTCTAGTGGACACTGTGTGTGTTGAACGACATGCAATGCTTTGTGTTAGTTCAAAAGAACTCAAGAATGAGTGCCCATGTGACTAAGGTATTTTCTCTGAGAGAATAACGCACTTGAGAGACATTCAAGTGAAAGCAAACTCAAGGCACAATGCAAATATTTTCTTCAAAAGAGTCACATAGGGGGTTGTGTTGGATGTTGTGAGAGGTCGCTAGACGATGATCGATTGGCGGTTTCCAACATGAGGTGTAGATGGAATTCCTATTTTGTGATGATGTTATGTCCGGATGATTCTCGAATTTGCTTCACCTTTCAATGCCATTTTGTACCTGTGTAGTCAGATCCCATGGTGACAATAAAGTGAACAATCAATAAGAAAGAAGTAAGGGTGAGTTTGGTTGTGTAGAAGAGAAAAGAATGGAAGAGAATTGTGAAGAAATATTTGAATTAAAGTAGAGAGAAAGAGGTGTGGGATCCACACTGATTTTTTAAAATTTCATCCATTTCCTTCTCAATTTGAACTTAAACAAACACGCACTAAGGGTGGGCATGGTTAGGATTTTTACAAATCCAATCCATATCCAAACCAAACCATTTAAAGTGGTTTGGATTAAAATCCAATCCATTTTTTAAAACCAGGTTTATCCAGGTTATTTCAAGCTAGAGACATTAAAGCAATTACATATCTATAGCAATAATTGAAGAATTTATTGGAAGGAAAAAAACCAAAAGTAATACCATATATAATTTTTATAATGTAAGAGAATGTAACCACACTACTAGACCATCAACATTCTAACTCAAAGGATGTGTGATATGAAACCAGTTAATCAAGTTGCTCATCATTCAAAAAAATAAACCTTTGGACTCTTGTTTCCTTAACTTTATAAAGTTCAACTAAAAATAAACCTTTGTAAACACTACATAATGACATGACCACACTACAATTAATAAATTTGTTTCATCTCTAACTAACTCCAATTATTGGACTACTTCCTCCTTGTGCAAACTAACTAAGCTTTTGGTTTAGCCCTTGGCTAACCCTGATCCTCTTTCCTAACAATACCTCCCCCCTTAAAAAGAACCTTGTCCTCAAGGTTAAATTCTGGAAATTGTTAATAAATGGTATCTTTGTCTTCCCATGTTGCCTCCTCAGGTAATTTGTCCTACCATTGAATCAAAAGTTGCTCCATATGTTCCCCTTCTTGCTCAATCATCCTAGTCTCTCCCCAACTCTTGATGCGGTTGCACACCATTGGAATGGCCTTGCAGCTCTGCTGACAGCTCGACTTCTACCGGATGATCTCCAACAACTAACTTGAGTTGGGAGACATGAAAAATTGGATGAATATGAGCATGTTCTGGTAGTTGTAGTTGAAAAGCCACTACTCCAATTTGCTTGGACCACTTGATAAGGACCATAGTACCTAACTACCAACTTAGGATACAATCTAATAGGCATTGAAGTTTTCCTAAGAGGCCTGATTTTTAAGTACACCCAATCTTCAACTTTTATCTTGGATGGCACTCTATGAGCATTTGCATACCTTGTCATATGATCTTGAGCCCTCCCTAAATGATACTTCAATTGTTTCAAAGCTTTATCTCTCTCCATCATATCTTGTGCTACAACTTCTACCAACATCTCCCCCGAAATGAATCTTGCTAGTGAAGAAGGAACTCTACCACCCACCACCTTAAATGGTGTACACCTCACTGCACCTTGATAACTTCTATTAAGGCCTAGATAAACCTTGAAACTCCTTCTCCTTACCTTTCCTTGATAGAGCATCAACTGCCTTGTTTGTAGCCCTTTTTTTATGCACAATGTCAAAGTCATAACCCAAAAGCCTAACCAACAAATTTTTCTGATTTTGAGTAGTAATCCTTTACTCTAACAGGTATTTTAAAATTTTTTGGTCTGTATATACTATAAATTTTTGTCCTAGCAAGCATGGCCACCAATGCCATCAATTCCTTCTCGTAAAATGACTTGTTTAAAGATAATTTTGATAATGGCTTTCTGAGAAATGCTATCGCCTTTTTGTTTTGGGACAACACGACACCTATCCCTATTACAGATGCATCACACTCAATGGAAAAAGACTGAGAAAATTCCATCATAGTAAGTACAGGAGCAGTAGTTATAGCTTCCTACAATTGCATAAAAGCTTTAGCACTCTCTTGGGACCATTTAAAATTTCCTTTCTTCAACATATCCATCAACGGTTGAGCTATCTTTCCATATCCACAAATAAATATCCTATAATAGCTTGTAACACATCAGAATAACTTCCATTTTTTGCTTGTCCATAGAAACCCCCCTGATGTGAAATAGTGTGGTCTAAATACTCTACCTCAGTTTTTCCAAAACTACACTTCTTCAAATTTGCAAAAAAACTTTGCTTCACTAATGTCTCCAATACAACCCTTAGTGTATTATACGATCCTCCCAAGACTGGCTATACATTAAGAAATCCTCAAAAAAGACCAAAACAAACTTCCGAAGGAAAGGCTATGTAATGTTGAATTCATAGCACATTGAAATGTTGCAGGCGCATTTGTCAATCCAAAGGGCATTACTACAAACTCATAGTGACCTTGATTGGTCCTAAAGGCTATTTTTGGTATATCATCCATGTGCATGCAAATTTTGTGATATCCAACCCTTAGATCATTGAAAAATATCTAGCCCAATTCAATTCATCTAGCAGTTCCTCAATAACTAGTATAGGAAATTTGTCTGTACAGTTACCTTGTTAAGGGCTCTATAATCTATAAAAATCACCAACTACCATCCTTTTTTGGTTGTTTCTTTGTGCACCAGTAAAATTTCTTGTGCACCCAGCAACACTTTGAAATTCTGAAACTACCCTTCTCTTATAACTTCTTTTTCTTTGTTTTCCTTCTGCATACTATATTTTTTTTTCTTTGCCTTCACCTTCATTCTTGTGAGAGGTTATCATGAGAGGTAATCATTCGTTGTTGTGTCCTCTTTGATCGAGGTGCATTTGCATTGTTACGGTGGTTTGTTGGCAAGTGGTGGTTGTGGTGGTGGTGGTGTGGCCATTAACGGCGGAGGTAAGGTCTGTAACTTCGATCTAGTTTTTTTTCCACGTAAAACTTACAGGTTAACAATCCATAAGTTATATACAATTTGCGGATTGATAATCCATAAGTTTTATATAACTTACAGATTATCAATCCGTAAGAAACTTACGGATTGACAATCCGTATGTTACTTACGGATTGATAATATGTAAGTACCATAAGGATTGGTAATCCGTACGAACCTTACAGATTATCAATCTGTACAAACCTTACGGATTAACAACCTGTATGATACTTACGGATTGTCAATCCGTAAGTTACTTATGGATTACCAATCCATAAGTTTTTTTTTTAACTTTTTTAAAAAAAATTATTTTTTATTTAAATATAATTAGTATTATTAATTAAAATAATTTTAAATAGGTATAGTTTCATAATTCATTCAAAACTTTTAGTTTTTATAGTTTGAAAGTGATATTTATTTTAAAATAATTTAGAATTTTAATTTATTTTAGTCATTTTATTTTAAATTTGGTTTTTTTAGTCCTTATTATTTTAATGTAATATTATTAAATGCAGTAAAAAAAATAAAAAATTGTGTGATAGTATATGTATGGTGTGGTTAGGGGTCATTTGTTTGTCATTGAAATTTTTCAATATTTTGTTAAGATGGACGAAGATCAGTGGATGCATGACAATATAATGTCTGAAGAAGTTGATATGAATGAAGAAAATGAAGATGAACCTGGTGTGAATAAATAACATGTTGATTGTTCTGATGCCTTCAATACTTCTTAGGTATTAAAATGATTTTTTTTTTGTTAAAGTAAATGAATGTCCCTTGAAGACTAAACATGTGTTGCATTGTAGGTGTTTGCTACCCATGATGATATTTTGCATTAGGCTCGATCTGTTGCATATGATATTAGTTTTGTGGCAGTGATTATGAGGTTAGACACAGATACTGGAATTAGAGGAAGGACTTAATTTGTTTTAATTGGTTGTGAAAATAGTGGTTAATATGGGTTAGGAAGAAAGATTTAATACGAACAGTTACTGACAGTAGAAAATGTGGGTGTCCCTTTAAGCTGCGTGCGAAACTAGTGGTGGGAGGCGAAGGATGGATGGTGAAGTTAATGTGTGGGAGTCATAATCATGAATTGGCCAAGTCATTAGTTGAACATCCATATGCTAGTTGACTGACTAAGAATGAGAAGATTATTATTGATAATATGACAAAGTCAATGGTGAAACCATGAAATATTCTTCTAACGTTGAGGGAGCACAATGCCAACAATTATACAACACTCAAGCAAGTATACAATGCAATAAATGCGTACCGTTCTTCCATAAGAGACAATAATACTAAAATGCAACAACTAATGAAGCTTCTTGAACGAGATCAGTATATTCATTGGCATAGATTGAAGGATGAAGATGTTGTATGTGATATATTTTGGAGTCATCTTGATGCAGTCAAATTATCTAATGCCTATAATTTGGTATTTCTTATAGATAGTACCTATAAAATGAACAGGTGCAGGCTACTATTACTTGACATTGTTGGTGTGACACCAACAGGAATGACTTTTTCTGTTGTTTTTGCCTATTTGGAGGAAGAACGTCTAAATAATGTTGTTTGGGCTCTATAAGGGTTTCGAGGTACTTTTTTTAGACATGATGGACTCCCTAGAGTTATTGTTACCGACGGAGATCTAGCATTGACGAATGCAGTGAAAATTGTATTCCCTGAGTCTACCAATTTGTTGTGTCAGTTTCACATTGATAAGAATGTGAAGGCAGAATGTAAAACCTTGGTTGGTAAAAAAAATGCATGGGATTATTTCATGAAAGCCTAGGGGAGTTTGGTGGATATTCTTTCTAAGCAAGAGTTCAATGAGTGCCTAATGAAGTTTGAAATTGCTTGTTCACCATGGCCAATGTTTGTTGATTATGTCAAGCAAAAATGGTTGATTCCTCATAAAGAAAGATTTTTTAAAGCCTGGACGAATAAGGTGATGCATTTAGGAAACACAACAACTAACAGGTATGAAAATGTAAATTTTTGTTGTTGTTAGGGTTTAGGATTTAATGGATAAAAATAATTGTCTTTGTTTACTTGTTTGTGTATTTCATATGCAGGGTTGAGTCTGCTCATTAGGCCTTAAAGAGACTACTATAGAATAGCCTTGGGACCTATGTAGTGTTTGGGAAGCCATGAACAACAAGATCACGTTGCAACACACTGAAATTAAGACATCTTTTGAGACAAGTACACATGTGTTTGGATATGTTTTTAAAGTTACCTTATACAAGAAACTACTCGACATGGTATCAAGGTATGCTTTAAACCAGATTGCTGCTGAGTTTGAGCGTGCAAGTTATATTGGTATTGACAGTTCTTGTTGTGGATGTGTAATGAGAACTACTCATGGTCTTCCTTGTGCATATGAGTTAGGTAGATATGTTGTCGGTAGCATACCTCTCGGCGTAATCCATATGTTTTGGCGGAGGCTAAGTTTTTCAGACCAAGGGTTATTTGAGCTCAAAGTCAGCATATAACCGAAGATATGGAAACCATATCCAAGCGGTTTGAAGAACTTGATATTTGTGGAAAAGTTACTCTAAAGAGTAAACTTCGGGAAATTGCCTACCGTGATCTAAACTCTATGTGTGCTCCTACAGAAAAGGTCAAAAGAAAAGGTGCTCAGAAAAAACCGATGACCAAACATCAAAGATCAACAAAGCGTGATCCGTCTTACTAGGAGTATGTTGATGCATTACATTCTGTGCAAAATAATAATTCTACAGTCAAACGTAGTGCATCATCATCTGAGTAAGCAAAACTAAGAAGGATCATGCCGATGTTGGATCAATTTCATCCATGCATTCATGATTCCATTGAAAACATTGTCGATGTCAAAGTTGATGGTAATTGTGGATATTGTGCAATTGCTGCCTTATTAGGTATGGGTGAAGATTCATGGTCTTTGGTTCGCAACCATTTGCTTAAAGAACTTGCAAAATGGTTTGATGAGTATATCAACTTGATTGGTGGCATAGACAAATTTAGGGTTGCTTAAAGAAAACATCAAACGGTATATAATTATTTATGTTTTAGTGTTTTTATTTAGGGTTACATGACTAATTAGGGTTTCGGGTTGTTTTACTAATTAGGGTTTAGGATTACTTGACTAATTATGATTTATGGCCATTTGACTAATTTGAGGTTAGGGTTACTTGACTAATTAAGGTTTAGGGTTACTTGACTAATTAAGGTTATTTAAGGTTTAACATAATTATGTAAGTAGGTCATTAATTTAATATTCACACACTACATAAACGAAAATAAATAAAAACCTTATCAAATAACATTAAATAATAACATTGTTCAGCCATATTACATACATAATTCATATAAAACCTAAAAAATCCTAACAATCTTCATGTGTTCGACATACACCGCCTTCGTCTCGATCAAACATATACATTCCCTTGCACAGTCACACCTTTGGCGATCCTTAGGCACTCCTCGATCATAGTGTATGTTTCTACTCCTTTAGTGAGTACCCTCAAGTTGATCAAGCGTTCCAAAAGTAAACACTTAAAGTGTAACACATAAAATGAGTAATAGTGAAAATTGAAAATATATTATATCAATGCATGTCAAGGCATGTCAACATCAGAGGATGTAGCTTCAGGTGGTTTTGCCATAGCCGCTACAGCGACCGGCTACTGAGGAGGATCTGGTTGAATATATGTCTCATCGTGCACCACGAGTGGATGTCTAGGGGGATCCTCAAGCTGTGTCAGACTCATGAAGGGATGAGATATCATGTAGAACCTCTCCATGTAGTCTATTGCACACTATCCAGACACAACACATATCTGACCCACCGGTGCAAGGTATTTAGAAAACTGAATACATCTATCATCAATATCCTCTATACATAGAGATGGAGCAGCAGGGTGTGGAGAAATGGTTTGCATATACCCAAACTATCGCACAATCCTCTCTGGTCGGTGTATGACAATAGATGGACCCCATCTAATATGTTTGAAAAATAAAGAGATCAGGTCAAACTCTCTAAATGCATGGTGGTCACCATAAGGAATCCAACACACAACATTAGACGCCAATCTATCCAACCGCTTACGATATGTCGACACTGGTAATGCCTTTCCAGACTTCCAACGGCAAGCATGTGGTTTCCTCTCATGATAATCTTCAGCAGCAATAGAAAAAACAATAGTAGGAAAATGCTCATAAATCCAACACTGCACATATTTAAAAAATAAAAACAATACTCAATATAAACTACAAAACTAAAAACTAAATTATAAATAAATTATAAATACCTGTAAAAGTGTGATATATCTTGTAAGTTGAAAATATAATTTCTTGATTTCTAAAATACCCAATTTTCTCTCCCCCTTTGAACACATCAAAAAGCCAAAGTGCGTGAAAAAATAAAATCATACATAAATAATTCTAAAAACATACATACAGCACAATACCAAATGTAATTACATACCGCTAGACATATATATCATCAATAATAATTAAGTTTAACACACATAACCATAAACAACCAAAAACAAGTAAATATAATCATCATGTTCAGTCATACTAAGCAAATATAAAAAGAAATATTAAGTGTTCAAATGTCATAATAATATAGCCAAATACACGGCTAGAAATCAAAATACTAATAATAATAATGTCTAAACTGATGGTGGTGGAGGTAAATCAAGGCAGTCGCGAATGATGGTGACATCTTCTTCAACCTTTGTGATCCTTGAGTCCATTTTTTCGAATCACGTGTCCACTTGTCGTTCCAAAGCATCAAACCTCTCATCAACATAGGTTTGAAGTCCATCAAACCTTTCTAGAATGTTGTGCATAAGAGATGAAGAGTCATCTCTCTGAGAATGTGGTGATGGAGAGCGGTCTTCAACGACCTGTACTAGAGCATCCTTCTTTACCCAAGAGCCATCCCTCTCTTTGCGGTAACCGAAGGAAGAGACTACATTTGCACCTATAGAGAAGGATCTCTTGACTTTGACAAAGGGCTCAGAGTCAAAAGGGACATTAAAATGTTGTAGAAACAAAGTAATCAGATGGGGATATGGGAGTGGAGCATATGATCGTAATGCCTTATGCATGCGATATCTCACAAGATGGGCCCAGTCAATTTGATGACTGGTTAAGAAAACCTACATGATTATCAAATCTTCCTCAGAAACCTTTGCAAGGTTGGAAGATCTAAAGAGTAGGATGGCACAATCAAGTAGTGCATGATGCAACATTCGAATGCCAATGAACTGGCAAGAAGCCTTCCAGCCATATCCGCTTGGTTGGTGCAAACCATCCGGCGGGCATCAGACACAAAAAAATCAAACTTCCACTCATCATCAAGTGAACCCTCAAATGGTACACCGTCACTTGATAATTGAGTGAGATCAAAGAAAAGGGACTGGTCTATGACCATCTTAATCCCATAAACTTCGGAAATCAAGGAATCTTCTTGAATCTCCAAGTTAGAATAAAAGGCTTTAACCAATTCAGGGTAAAAGGGAAGTTTCATGGAGATAAACTGAATTAAACCAGAATTTTGAAATGCTTGAAAGCAATCAAACACTTCATCATCAAAGAAGGCTAAGTCTACGAACTTAGGGTCGATAATGGAACAAGAAGAGAAAAGAGAATTGTACCGGATGCGTTGTTCTTCTGAGGAAAACAACGTAGGAGATGATATGGAGGGAGGAATTTGAGATGTCTGCGCCTTCGATGTTCCGTGGCTTCATGTTCCAGAGACTGCGGATGAAGTCGCAACCCCCTTTTGCTTCTTCGATGGTTCTGCCATTTGGAGGTGTTTTTGGAAGTTTTAATCGGTGGAGATGAAAGAAAATTAAAAATGATGAATTTTGGGCTTTGTGGGACGTGATTTGGTTGAGAATTGAGGGAGAAATCAAGTTTTGAAGATTTAGGGATTTTGGGTTCGAGTTTCTGCAGAAATCGCGTTCTCGCGGTTTCTGAAATTTCGAATTTATAGACACAGACGCTCTATAATCGATTACAGGAATGTTGTAATCAATTACACTTAGCCTAACTGCCTGTAATCGATTACATGTCAAGGTAATCGATTACTAGACACTTCTTCTAAAACAACAATAAAAAAATCAACACTTACCAAGATGAACATAGAAAGTTTTAATATATAAAAAAAAATAATTTTATATAATATAATGGTTTTAAAAAAAACATGAGCAATCAATCAAATACTTTTAAACATATCATACAAGTAATCATACAACAATTGAAAGATATTGATCATGGCATCATCAACCATTTAGATTTATTTTAATGATAAGCTTCATATTTTGAAAAAGGAAGATAACTCAACTAAACATATGAGCACAAACTCATTATAGCAATCAAACAAGACAAACAAATAAAAATTTTAGTCATCATATAAATAAGTTAAATAAAAGACAAATTTCAACCAACTTAATTTTAAAAGATAATGGTTTTGATGTTACCTTTTTCATGATTCAAGTGCTTAGATCTTTAAAGATGGAAGTCAGACTTTTGTTTTTCTTACTTAAACTTCTTGAGAGATGTTCTCATCATTTTCATAGTCCTTGGATAGAAGTTTGATCTCCTTCTCCGAACCATCGGATGAGTCATTGTCATCCCAGGCAATATACGCCTTCTTGGATCTTCTTTCTTTATAGCTTTTCTTCTCATTCTTCTCGGGCCATGACTCATTTGAGGGGCAGTTTTCCTTTATGTGACCAGGTAGATTACACTTATAGCATTTAAGTGTAGGAGAAACTTCTTGGGATCTCTTCCCATTGTTGAAGTTATGGCTTCTCACCATTCTTCTATTTTTGATGAATTTATGAAACTTCTTCACAAATAGTGAGAAGTCCTCTTCATCATCAGATTCTTCTTCTTCTTCTTCTTCTTGCGTTGAGGAGGAGGCTTTGAGTGCTATGCTTCTTTTCCTTTTGTCGGTTTCTTCATTTTGGTTGAGACGTTGAAGTTTCATTTCATGTTCCTGCAGTTTGCCAAACAAAGTGGCAAGAGAAATAGAGGAAAGATCTTTACTTTTAGAAATGGCAGTTACCTTGGGCTGTCATTCCCTACTTAAGCATCTTAAAACTTTATTAATTAAATTTTCATTAGGGAAGGTTTTTCCTAAGGAGGCAAGATGATTGACTATGTGTGTGAATCTTTTCTGCATACTTTGGATGTTCTCATTAGGGTTCATCGTAAATAATTCATATTCATGTGTAAGGGTATTGACTTTAGATCTTTTCACATCAGTGGTGCCTTCATGTGTAAGTTGGAGAGTATCCCACATCTCCTTTGCATTTGAACAGTTTGACACTCTAAAATATTCATTTATTCCTAGGGCAGAAGTGATGATGTTTTTGGCTTTAAGATTATATTGGATTCTTCTTCTATCCTCTTCAGTCCATTTATCTCTAGGTTTTTGTGTTCTTGTGCTAGTGCTTACATCTACTATGGTGGGTATGTACGGTCCTATTTCTATTGCTTCTCAAATAATGGTAACCCTCACCATTAAAGATAGGTGGCCTATGGGTGGAGTTTCCTTCAGGAAACATGGAATTTGAGGAGGCCATGAATCTTGAAGTTGCGAAACTTTCTACAAGAAACCTGCTCTGATACCACTTGTTGGATCAAGTGGCCTCGGAATAATTAAGAAGGGAGGGTTGAATTAATTATTAATGTGACTTGACTAATTAAAAATTATCCTTCTTAACATTACTAGATTCAACTAGGCTTTTACTACTAAGTTAAGAAAGTAAAGACCAGAAACAGAAACTTAACCAAAAGTAAAAGCGGCAATTAAAAGTACACAGTGGAAATTAAAGACTGTAGGGAAGAAGAAGACAAACATAAGATTTATACTGGTTCGGCCACAACCCGTGCCTACATCCAGTCCCCAAGCAACCAACGGTTCTTGAGATTTCTTTCAACCTTGTAAAATCCTTTACAAGCCAAAGATCCACAAGGGATGTACCCTCCCTTGTTCTCTTTGAACAACCAAGTGGATGTACCCTCCACTTGAACTGATGATCCACAAGAGATGTACCCTCTCTTGTTCTCAGTACAAAAACCCAAGTAGATGTACCCTCTACTTGTGTCACAAAGGATGTACCCTCCAATGCGTTAAGACAAAGGATTCTCAGGCAGTTAGTCCTTTGAATCTTTGTAAGGGGAAACAAAAGATATCTCAGACGGCTAGTCCTTTGAAATCTTTTGTTTAAGGGGAAGGGAAGAATCAAAAGAATTCTCAGGCGGTTAGTCCTTTGAATTCTCTTGGAAAGAGAGAAGGGAGACACAAAAGAATTCAGGAGGTTAGTCCTTCTATTCTTTTGGCAGAGGGAGAAGAGAGACACAAAAGAATTCAGGTGGTTAGTCCTTCTATTCTTTTGGCAAAGGGAGAAGTGAATGAAGAAGAAGAATAACACAAGCTTTTTGAACAATGAACTTTTCTTGGAAGAGAAAGTATTGAACAAAAAATCTTTGAAAGAAGTTGAGAAATGAATCAGAAATTTCTGTAAAAAACTTGTTATCAAATTCATGTCATGGTCACATATTTATAATCATTTGATGACTCAAGTTAAAGTTTGTGACTCTAGGAAATTTCTTTAAAAATAGTCACCTTTAAAAAATTGTGACTCTTTTGAAAACTAGTCACTTAAAAAGTTGTGACTTTTGAAAAAATCTTCAGAAACAAGTCACTTTAAGAATTGTGACTTTTGGAAATTTATTTTTCGAAATCAGTCACTAGTAATCGATTACTATTATAGTGTAATCGATTACACATCAAAAGATGTGACTCTTCATGTTTAAATTTGAAAATCAAAACGTTTAGAAACTCTGGTAATCGATTACAAGTATTGTGTAATCGATTACACAAGTTAAAAATGATTTGAAAATGTTTTATCACTAGTTGTGACTCTTGAAATTTGAAATCTAACATTTTAAAACATTGGTAATCGATTACATGATTATGGTAATCGATTACAGCTTTGTAAATCAGTTTTGAAAACAATGGTGGCTACTGGTAATCGATTACTACCTTCTGGTAATCGACTACCAGAGAGTAAAACTCTTTGGTAAAGGATTTTGTGAAAAATTCTTGTGCTACTCAATGTTTTGAAAAACTTTTTTAGTACTTATCTTGATTGAGTCTTCTCTTGATTCTTGAATCTTGAGTCTTGAATCTTGATTCTTGAAACTTGATTGAATCTTGAAACTTGATTATTCTTGAATCTTGATTCTTGAAGCTTTTTGACTCCTGATTCTTTGGAACTTGCTTAACTCTTGATTCTTTGGCATCATCAAAATAATCTTGGAAGTCATTGCTTCCACATATGCCCCATGGCATTGCAATGTCTAATCTTTTGCTTCTTCTGAACTAACTTCAAGCAAGTCAACTAACAGGTCCACAACTTCGTCCACATGAACAGCCTCAAAGCTATGGAAGGCGTCTGTAATGGGCAGATATAGCAATGATTCCACATCATCCAAAGTGATAGTGACCTCTCCTACCAAAAGATAAAAACTACAAGTTTCCTTTTTCCACCTTTTCGCAAGAGCCGATATAAGTCCCCTGTCACTAGTATCCAAGGAATATGCAATTAGAGGACTTAATCTTGTGGAAGCCACTAAGCCTTCAATCTCTGGAGCAAGCCTGCCCAATTTCTCTACCTTCCTTCCATGGGAGGATAACTTCAACTCAAAACGTTCTTGTAAATAAAAATTTTAATCATTTCAACTTGAATAAGAAATAGTTATGAAAATATTATTTATTTAAAAATATAAATACCTCTCCATTCTAAAATGTTACTGTCACATGATGAACATAGTTCATCAGAAGCTGCCTCTTCAGACTATTCATGGACCTCGTCAGCTTCATGATCCACATGCTCAACATCCACAGCAACATGTGCAACTTCCTGTTGCCTATGTGAAGATGTTGTGGGCCTTCGCCACTAAGGGGCTTCATTCGCATCACCACTAACTTCTCTCCCTAAGGCTCTTCCTATAACCCTGCCTAAAGCCCGACTCAATCCTCTAGTTCTGACCATATTCTACACATTTAAACAGTCATAACAATTAATGACATCGTTCAAATAATACTTAATTCAATGAATTACTATTTAATAATTCATAAATAAACATTTTTTTATTTTTTAAATAAATTTTTTATTACTTTTATATATTCATAAATGAATATACAAATTCTTTTTTCAAATTTATAGAGTTGGCATCACTAATTCTAGTAAACTTAAATTAATGACCAAAATCTAAGTACAATTTTGGTTTTTATTTCTAATAAATGAAGAAATTTATTAACAAATTTTGCTTGAAGTACAATTTCATTTTTTAACAAATTAGTTGTAAGTGCATATGCTGTATGAATATTTTGATGATGCCAAAAGATTGAAGCAATTCAAAGTTGATTCAAGTCAAGATCAAGAGATCAAGAAAAACGATTCACAATAGTACATTATTTGTTATAAGAATCTCTTAAAAGATTGCAAAGTTTGGCCTTAAAAGACTTAAGTTTTCAAATCTCTTATTAAGTTTTTTTAAGTGATTTTACATCTTTGAAAAATATATATTTTGCTCTGGTAATCGATTACCAGAATCAAACATGTTTCTGAAAAGCTTTCAAAAAGTTTGAAATTTGAATTTTAAAGGTTGTAATCGATTACCACCTTTGTGTAAACGATTACTAGTAACAGAATGATTTGAAATTCAAACTAAAAAGACATGACTCCTCAAAATTAACTTTGTAATCGATTATCATAGATCTATAATCGATTACCAGTGAGGAAATTTCAAAAATAACTCTGAAAAGTCACATCCCTTCATAAGTTTTTGAAAAGCCACCAAAGGCCTATAAATATGTGACTTGTGTTTGAAATTCTTCAGAGTTTTTCAGAACTTCATTGTCTTATTCTCTCACAAGAAAACCTTTGGCCAAACACTTGCAAAACTATTAAGGATTCTTATAAGTTCTTCGAGTTGTATCATTCTTCTCTTAAAGAGAGAAAAACATCTTTTGTACTTCAAAAACAAATTGTTGTTAATCAAGAGGCAGTGAGTCTCTTGATTTGTAAGTTTTTCTGAACACGAGGGAAAGGTATCCCTGGGTGGTTCAGAAGTTGTAAAGGAATTTACAAAGATAGTGGAAATCTCAAGTGGATTGCTTGAGGGCTGGACGTAGGCACAGGGAATGGCCGAACCAGTATAAAACTGAGTTTGCAATTCTCTCTTCCCTAAACTCTATTACTTTATTGCAATTTAATTTTATTTTGCACATTTAAAGAAACATCAAATAAATTATTCATTGCTTCTTTTTCTGCTTATTAAGTCTACATATTTCTTTTAAAGAGAGAATTAAAATTTGTTAGGGGAAATTTTTTAAACTTAATCACCCCCATCTTAAGTTATTGAGGTCACTTGTTCAACAAGTAGTGTGACAGCTTAATTCTTGTATAAGGTTTAGAAACTTCAAGAATAGTTATGGCCTTATCAAACTTTTTATTTCCCAAAGGGAACGCTATAAATAGGCCTCCTATATTCAATGGTGTGGGTTATCATTACTGGAAAACCCGTATGCAAATTTTCATAGAGGCTATTAATTTAAACATCTAGGAAGCCATTGAAATCTGTCCTTACATCCCTACTATGGTTGCAGAAAATGCAACTATAGAAAAACCTAGGGAACAATGGGAAGCAGAAGAAAGGAAAATGGTACAATATAATTTAAAAGCCAAAAATATAATTACATCTGCATTAGGCAAGGATGAATATTTTAGAGTATTAAACTGCAAGAATGCAAAAGAAATGTGGGATACCTTACAAGTAACCCATGAAGGAACAATAGATATAAAAAGGTCTAGAATAAATACCCTAACCCATGAATATGAATTGTTTAGAATGAATCAAAATGAAACTATACATGCTATGCAAAAGAGATTCACACATATAGTAAATCATCTTGCATCATTAGGAAAGATATTTCCCAATGAAGATCTTATTAACAAAGTTCTAAGATGTTTAAGCAGGGAATGGCAACCAAAGGTAACGGCTATTACATAATCAAGAGATCTTACTAACATGTCTCTTGCAACTTTGTTTGGAAAGCTTCAGGAATACGAAATGGAACTCATGAGACTAAATCAACATGAGGAAAATGACAAGAAAAAGAAAGGAATCGCACTTAAAGCTTCATCTTCAATTCAAGAAGGAAGTGATAAAGAAGATTTGAATGAAATAAAGGAAGATGATGATTTAAGTTTCTTCGTAAAGAGGTTCAATAAATTCTTAAGAAATGAAGGAAATCAAAGAAGATCAAACTTCAAACCAAAGAAAAGAGAAGAAGATTCATCCTCTCTTCAAAAGTCTTGTAAATGTAATCAACCAGGACATCTGAGAGTTGATTGCCCAAGTTTCAAGAAACGAATAGAAAGATCTGAAAAGAAAACCTTCAATGATAAGAAAGCAAAGAAAGCTTACATCACTTGGAAAGACAACGATATGGATTCATCTGAAGACTCAGAAAATGAAGTCGTGAATCTAAGTCTGATGGCCAAAAATTATGAAAGTGATGTAAAGGTAACATCTTCTAACAATAACTTATCTATTTCCTTTGATGAACTTCAAGATGCATTCACTGAATTACATAAAGAATCATTTTCTAAGAAAACTATTTCAAACTTAGAAAATGAAGTTTTAAAATTAAATGAAGAATTAGAAAATCTTAGAACTGAAGTCAAAACTTTAAAACCAATTGACACAAATCAATCTTCCACCATAAAAGTAATACATGATAGCAAAGAAGCATCTAATTCATGTAATTGTTGTAGCAAGTTTATAGAAGAAATCAAGGATCTAAAAAATTCTCTTGCCAAATTTACTATTGGAAAAAATAATATAGATATTATATTAGGAAAGCAAAGATGTGTGTTTGATAAGGCTGGATTAGGATATAGACCTGATAAATAACAAAAATTATATAAAAATTTCTTTGCATCCACTCAAAAGAATAGTTCTCCTTTCTTAACTTGTTTTTACTGTGGAAAGAAAGGACATGGTGTATCTACATGCTATTTTAGGGAAAATAGTAATAATATTAAAATGATATGGGTTCCAAAAGGATCTTTTATCAAAACTGACATTCAAGGACCCAAGAAAGTTTGGGTACCTAAGTCATAAACATGATCATATAGGTTTCTTTGAAGAAGAGTTGGTACATTGATAGCGGGTGCTCTAAACACATGAGGGAGATGCATCAAAGTTCACTCATATTTCTCCCAAGAATAATGGACATGTGACTTATGGCGACAACAATAAAGGTAGAATCCTTGGAGTCATAAAAATTGGTACGAATTCATCTACCTCCATTGAAAATGTTCTACTTGTTGATGGTCTTAAGCACAGTCTACTAAGTGTTAGTCAATTATGTGACAAAGGCTATCTAGTATCATTTGATTCTCATAATTGTGTTATTGAAAACAAACATGATAGAAATATAAAACATATAGGCTATAGATCAAATAATGTTTACATGATGAATTTAGATAAAACATCAAATCATGATCAATGTTTTCTTAGTAAAGATGATGATCCTTGGTTATGTCATAGAAGAATTTCCCATATAAACATGGAACATTTAAATTTAAACTAATTTCTAAGGATTTAGTTATTGGTTTACCAAAACTTAAATTTAAAAAAGATAGATTATGTGATGTTTGTCAAAAAGGAAAACAAGTAAGGGTTTCCTTCAAATCAAAGAATATTGTGTCTACAACTCAACCCTTACAACTTTTGCATATGGATCTTTTTGGCCCCTCTAGAACTATGAGTTTTTGAGGAAACTACTATGCTCTTGTTATAGTTGATGATTACTCAAGATTTACATGGACATTATTTCTCACTCATAAAAGAGATGTTTTTCATGCTTTCAAGAAACTTGCTAAAATCATTCAAAATAAGAAAAATCTCAAAATTGCATTTATTAGGAGTGATCATGGAGGAGAATTTGAAAATAAGGATTTTGAATCATTTTGTGATGAAAATGGCATTGAACACAATTTTTCTGCACCTAGAACCCCTCAACAAAATGGAGTAGTTGAGAGGAAAAATAGATCTTTAGAAGAGATAGCCAGAACTTTGCTTAATGATATAATCCTTCCTAAATATTTTTGGGCTGAAGCTGTAAATATTGAATGTTATATAATGAATAGAGCTTTAATTAGACCAATCTTAAAGAAAATTCCATATGAATTGTATAACGGAAGAAAATTGAACATTTTTCATCTTCATGTGTTTGGATGTAAATGTTTTGTGCTAAACAATGGCAAAGACAACTTAGGTAAGTTTGATGCAAAATCTGATGAAGGTATATTCCTTGGCTATTCCTTGCACAATAAAGCATTTAGAATTTATAACAAAAGAACTATGATCATTGAAGAATCTATCTATGTTGCTTTTGATGAAACTAATCCAATTTTGCCAAGAAAGGATACTCTAGATGATATTTTAGATTCTTTAGAAGGTATGCATATTCATGGTGAAGAGCACAAAGGCAAAGGAAAGGCAAATGATGAAGATTTTCAAATTGATGAAACAAAAACAAGTACAAATCTTCCAAGAAAGAGGAGAACTTCTAGATACCATCCTCTTGATAACATCATCGGTGACATATCTAAAGGGGTAACAACTAGACACTTTCTTAAAGATGTTTGCAATAATATGGATTTTGTTTCTTTGATTGAACCTAAAAATTTAAAAGAAGCCATAATTGATGAACATTGGATTATAGCTATGTAAGAAGAGTTAAATCAGTTTAAAAGAAATAAAGTTTAGGAATTAGTTGACAAACCTGATAATCATCCAGTTATAGGAACTAAATGGGTATTCAAAAACAAATTAGATGAACATGGAATAGTAATTAGAAATAAGGCTAGGCTAGTAGCCAAAGGATATAATCAAGAAGAAGGAATAGATTATGAGGAAACATATGCTCAAGTAGCCAGATTAGAAGCCATTAGAATGTTATTAGCTTTTGCATCCATAATGGCCTTTAAACTCTATCAAATGGATGTGAAAAGTGCCTTTTTAAATGGTTTTATCCAAGAAGAAGTATATGTGGATCAACCTCCTGGCTTTGAAAACTCAGAAAAGCCTAATCATGTCTTTAAACTGAAAAAGGCTTTATATGGTTTAAAACAAGCCCCTAGGGCTTGGTATGAACGTTTGAGTAAATTTCTTTTAGAAAAGGGTTTTTCAAGAGGCAAGGTTGATACCACCCTTTTTATTAAAAGAAAATTGAATGATATACTCTTAGTACAGATATATGTTGATGATATCATTTTTGGGTCAACTAATGATTCTCTTTGCAAAGAATTCTCTGAAGATATGCAAATGAATTTGAAATGTCAATGATGGGTGAGTTAAACTTTTTTCTTGGACTGCAAATCAAGCAAACAAAGAATGGAATATTTATCAGTTAATCAAAATATTGAAAAGACCTAATTCACAGGTTTGGGATGGAAAATGCTAAACACATGACTACTCCTACAAGTACTGCTTGCTATTTGGATAAAGATGAGACCGGTCAGACAATAGACATAAAGAAATATAGAGGTATGATCAGATATCTTCTTTATTTATCTACAAGTAGACCTAATATAATGTTTAGTGTGTGTATGTGTGCAAGATTTCAAGCAAATCCCAAAGAATCTCACCTTAGTGCAGTTAAGAGAATCATGAGATACCTATTAGGCACTATCAATCTAGGATTATGGTATCCTAAAAATTGCACTTATAATCTAATAGGATACTGTGATTCTGATTTTGCCGGATGCAAAACTGATAGAAAGAGCACTAGTGGAACCTGTCATTTCATTAGCTCTGCTTTAGTTTCATGGCATAGTAAAAAAAATAGAATAGTGTTACTTTATCCACTGCTGAGGCGGAATATATTTCTGCTGGCAGTTGTTGTACACAGATACTTTGGATGAAACAACAAGTTTCTAACTATGGATTAATTCTTGATCATATTCCCATTCGATGTGATAACACGAGTGCAATAAATCTATCTAAAAATCCTATTCTGCACTCGAGAACCAAGCATATTGAGATTAGGCATCATTTCTTGAGAGATCATGTTCAAAAAGGGGATTATGTACTAGAATTTGTTGACACAAAGAATCAGTTAGCTGATATCTTTATAAAACATCTCCCCAAAGAAACCTTCTTTGCTATTAGAAGAGAATTAGGACTCCTAGATATCAATAACCTAGATAAATAGTTTTTTTGTTTGTCTATTTTTGATTATTTTTTTCTTATGATTGTTAACTTTTGATTATCCTTGATGATTGTGTTTGCTTTTGATAATTATTGTTGATTGAGGTTTGATGATTGTTTTTGCTTGAGTTTTGATTGTCTTTGATAATTATGTTTGATAGTTATGATGATTGTTGATTGTTGTTGATGATTGTTCTTGAAATTTTGATTGTCTTTGATGAATGTGTTTGAGAGTTATGATGATTATTGATTGCTTTCGATACTTGTTTTTTGATTATTGTATATTTTCATTATTTATACTGAATGTGTATGTTTTTGTGGGTGAAAAATAGTTAGTTTTAATGAAAAATCCATGTTTTTAGGGTCTGGTAATTGATTACCACTCCCTATAATCGATTACCATAGAACAACCCCTATAATCGATTACAACAGGCTGTAATCGATTACCAGAGGGTTTGGGCAGCTGCAGGTTACGCCTGTTATCGATTACCATGAGCTATAATCGATTACAACTCATCCCTATCTATAAATACTTTGTTTTCTCTCTCCTTGTGCATACCCTCTTCTTCCTCACTCTCCTTGACGGCACCCCTCCCTCTCAAAACTTCAAATCTTCATAACTTTCTCATTTCTTGTCCAAATCACTTCAAACAAAACTCAAATTTCTTCTTTTTCAATTCTCTACAAACCCCACCAATCCGAATTTGCATAAACAAGCTCAAATGGCAGAACCCTCAAAGAAGAGAAAGGGTTCATCCTTCACCACCACCGCTGCAGGCCAACGTCATCACGGCACATCCGGTGACCCACCAGCACCACCCCCTCCTTCTTTTTCTTCTCCAAGGTCATTGACTCTATTTTCTTCTGATGACCAGCGTCAAAGGTACTATTCCCTATTCTCTAATCGTGTCATTCTCGATCCTAAGTATCTAGATGTAGAATTCTTTGATGGGGAAACCTTTGATTGCTATAAAGTGTTTCAAAATTCTGAATTAGTTGAGTTTATGTCTCTAAAATTGTCGTATTATCCTGAATTAGTTCGAGTCTTTTACAATAATCTGAAAATTCAGGATGGTGTCATTTTTTCTGAGGTGCATCACATACCCATTGTTGTTGATCAATCTCTATTTTATTCTATGACAAAACTGAGCAGTCAGGGTGTTCCTTTTGAGGGCACTCTAGTTGATGATTGGAAGCATGTCTATTCTAGTCATAATGCCCATAAAATGGTCGGTAATGACCATGCTGATATGACCGGAAAATTACTTGCTGGCTCATTCACCTTTGAGTGTCGCATTATGCATTATATCCTTTGTCGAGTTATGCTTCCACGTTCCACCAGTCTTGCTCAGGCCTCTGAGGAGGATTTAATCTTGCTATGGGCTCTTCAAACTGGTCGCCAAATTGACCGGGCCCATCTTGTCAGGTACCATATGCATAAGGCATTACGAGTCAATGCACTTCTTCCATATCCTCATCTTGTCACTATGTTTCTTCAGTATTTCAATGTTCCTTTAGAGGATGAACCTTTTCTTAAGGTTAAAATATCATTTGCTATTGGTGTTGGTGCTGTTACCTCCTTCGGATACTGTAAGGATATGGATGGCCAATGGGTGCGTAAACAAGACCTGCCACCTCCCATTCCTGATGAATGCACACCCTCTCCACCACCCCAATAGATATCTCCTCTTCCTTATTGCATGACGTTCTCACTGAGCTACAGGATCTTCGGGCTTTCGTTGGCGATCGCTTCGATGCAATGGACTCATGTATCATGCGTCTTGAAGATAACATAAGCTTCATTCGACGTTGCTTTGATCCTCCTGCAAATTCTTAGACGTTTCTTTTCCATCCTATTTTTTTCTAGTATTATAAGTCATTAATTTTCTAGACATTTTACTATTTATGCCCTATATTTGGCTTTGGATATTTAGCACTTGGTTATTTTGTGCTTTGCTTTGGATATTTAGCACTTGGTTATTTTGTGCTTTGCTTTGGATATTTAGCACTTGGTTATTTTGTGCTTTGCTTTGGATATTTTACACTTGGTTATTTTGTGTTTTGCTTTGGATTGCTATGGGTAATTAGCTATTGGTTATGTTGTGATACTTGCTTTGGATATTGTGGCTTTAACATTTTGTCCGGTATTTTTGGCTTTTTGATGTTTCCAAAGGGGGAGAGAAACTCAGGGTAGATCTTTTCTAAAACTAGGCAATAAATTACAAAATTAAGGAGGAGTAAGGGTGAGTGCTCGGCTTGCAAATCGAATATCATTTATCTTGTTTTCAGATTGTTGTCGTCATCAAAAAGGGGAAGATTATAAGTGCATATGCTGTGAAGATTTTGATGATGCCAAAAGATTGAAGCAATTCAAATTTGATTCAAGTCAAGATCAAGAGATCAAGAAAAATGATTCACAATAGTCCATTATTTGTTATAAGAATCTCTTAAAAGATTGCAAAGGTTTGGCCTTAAAAGACTTAAGTTTTCAAATCTCTTATAAAGTTTTTTAAGTGATTTTACATCTTTGAAAAATATATATTTCTCTCTGATAATCGATTACCAAAGGTTGTAATCGATTACCAGAAGCAAACATGTTTTTGAAAAGCTTTCAAAAAGTTTGAAATTTGAATTTTAAAGGCTGTAATCGATTACCACCTTTTTGTGTAATCGATTACCAGTAATGGAACGATTTGAAATTCAAACTGAAAAGACATGACTCCTCAAAATTAACTATGTAATCAATTACCACAGATCTATAATTGATTACCAGTGAGGAAATTTCAAAAATAAAGTCACATCCCTTCATAAGTTTTTGATTAGCCACCAAAGGTCTATAAATATGTGACTTGTGTTCGAAATTCTTCAAGAGTTTTTCAGAACTTCATTGTCTTATTCTCTCACAAGAAAACCTTTGGCTAAACACTTGCAAAACTATTAAGGATTCTTATAAGTTCTTCAAGTTGTATCATTCTTCTCTTAAAGAGAGAAAAACATCTTCTGTACTTCAAAAGCAAACTGTTGTTAATCAAGAGGCAGTGAGTCTCTTGATTTGTAAGTTTTTCTGAACACGAGGGAAAGGTATCCCTGGGTGGTTCAGAAGTTGTAAAGGAATTTACAAGGATAGTGGAAATCTCAAGTGGGTTGCTTGAGGACTGGACGTAGGCACATGAAGTGGAGGAACCAGTATAAAACTGAGTTTGCAATTCTCTCTTCCCTAAACTCTTTTACTTTATTGCAGTTTAATTTTATTTTGCACATTTAAAGAAGCATCAAATAAATTATTCATTGTTTCTTTTTCTTTTAAAGAGAGAATTAAAATTTGTTAGGGGAAATTTTTTAAACTTAATTCACCCCCCTCTTAAGTTATTGAGGCCACTTGTTCAACATTAGTATCTCAATACCTTTAAATATTTTTAAATAAATGAAGAAATCTTAATTTTATACTTCCAAACACTATTTATACAAGTGAACACAACGACGGTGGCAGGGATTGGTGGGAGAGCACAAATGGAGGCAAATGGCGGCGGTGCGGTGAGAAGAAACAACAAAGGAGGAAGAAGTAAGCACAACAGCAACGTGCACGGAGAAGGAGAGGAGAGAGTGACCTTTTTAAAAATTTAAGTGAAGGGCAATTTCACCACTTCACTTAAAATGTTGGGTGCACAAGAATTTGAGTTGGGTGCACCTAGCAAAACACTCATTTTTTTAACTAATATTACAAGACTAGAGTATGGACTATTATTGGGCCTTATAATACCAAAACCCATCATGTTAATTATTTGTTTTTCTATCTCATTTTTTTTATAGATAAGGATACATGTAAGGACAAACGTTTACTGAATCTATTCCAACCTTGATAGGGATGCGATGATCCAGTTTTTGTTTGGAGGCAACCCCTTTGGTTCAGAGAAGACTTAAGCATACTCTTTCAACTCCTCCTGCTTTTCTTCTAATATTTCATACTACTCCAGAACTAGCCCTTTCTCCCTCACCGATTCTTTCTCTATCATCCATAACATTGAAACTGCTTTTATTTCTATCATTTTTAATAAAGTTTGAGACACCAATGCTCTAGATAATCCCAGGTCACCCTTTACCTCTAGAACTTGTCCTTGCTTTACAAATTTCATTGTAAGAGTTTTCCAATTCACTTTGACTTATCCCAAAGTAGCTAGCCATGCTACTCATAATATCACATCCACCCTTCCTATCTCAAATAGGAAAAATCTTCCACTACTCCTTATTCTCCCAATCTCACACCCACCTTTTTACAACAATCTTGATTATTTTTCCTATTTTCGTCCCCTAGCCTTACCTTATAAGGCTTAGTTGGTTCCACCACCAACCCTAGCCATTGTACCAGTTCTATGAAAATGAAATTGTGGCTTGCTCCACTATCTATTAAAACCAATACCTTTTTTCCTTGGATCAACCATTCAAGTTTCATAGTTTGCGGCTAGGTGAGTCCTTCTGTTGAACATAAAGATAAATCCATCCACTGGCACACTACCTCAACCTCCTCATTATCATCCTCCTCACCACCCATCTCAGTTTTTATACTTGTAATTTCTCCTTCCTCATTGATCTGCTCATCCTCCGCTAAAATCACCACCCTTAAACTCTTTTCTGGGTATCTATGACCTATCCCAAAAGCTCCTGCACACTGAAAATATAGCTTTTCATCCCTCCTCCTCACTTATTCTTGGTAAGGCAAATTTCATGTTCCTCTATTTCTTGGCCCCCATGACCCATTTTCTCCTTGTCTATTTATACAAAATCCCAATTGTAATTTTATTTACCCTGAACCACCCTTGTTATGATGTTTGGGTTTAACTCGATCCTCCATAAGACCCATTCCTTGAAACAACTCCACCCGCAGTTTGGTTCCTGGATCCTGTACCCCCATTGCGATTCCTAAAATCCCCAACGCTTTTCTCTTCCTTCTTGGCTTCGTCTATATCACAAGACAACTCTTTCGGGTCATATGGTCTGACCTTGCTCCTAATGCCTTGATGCAATATCTATAAATAAGTTAATGATGATATAAGGTTAATTTTGAAAAATTATTGTTCTATTTCTTTTTTTTTCTTGATACGTATAAAATAAATTAAGACGACTATTACTGTGGGACAAAGGGAGTTAGTATAAAAATAATTATTAATGAAATAGTAAATTATGCAAAGAAAAAAAATGTTGTTACATTAAAATAATTAAGTTAAACACATTTTAACAGTTGAAAGTTTAACCATTCACGAAAGATACATAACAATGCTACCTTCTTATGATTACTTCTCTAAAATATGACCTCTCGGGCACAAAAATTACTACTTTTACTTAGCCATACATATGTGCCATGATAGCACGTTCTAGTTCAATAATGTAGATCCCATTCTTGAAATTTACTAGTTAAGAAAAAAATGAAAGTAAAAAGGAATGAAGGGAAAAAAAAGAGATATACTAATAAATGTAACAAATGTTGTGATAAAAATGAATATAGAAATAAGAAGAAAAATGAGATATAAAAGAAATTAGGTGTAATTACTCTACTAATTAATAGGACATTTACAACATTCAACCGAACAAAATGTTAGAAATCAAATTATCACCAATTCAGCTTAAATCCAAATCCATTAGAAACATGGCCACTCACTCCATTGGTACAAAATAACCATGTTTGTTACTATTGTAACACCCTTTACCCCGACATACATATAAATAAGAAAAACATATAAAAATGTGGAATTTAATTACAACCAATTTTATTTAAATCACGTACACAAATTCATGTGGGTAAAACGATCACATTCGCTTCACTATTACCAAATAAAACTTATTAAAAACATATCCGGCTCAGAACAAGGTCGCCAAAGTTAACAAAAGAACTCAGGTTAAGCAATGGAATAAAATAAAGTAAAATAACATCATTAATTGAAATAAAAACTCAAGCCCCAATGTCACATCCTATCAGAGCATTATGTCTCAGCGTCTTCTAGCACGAGATTCTTTAAAGTCATCCACCTAACCATCTATTCTCACGAACACAAGGTTTGAGATCATCACAAGATCCAAATGCAGGAAACACATAGGAAGTGAGTTATCACATTCCTAAACGGGTAGATATGAACGAAAACACACACACACACATAAGTATAATAGGCTTCACTTGGCACAATTCACATCATTTTACCATTCATTGCATAACATCACTTGTCCCAAGGATTTAATCACAAAATCACATTTCACACCTTCACATTAATCATATGTTCAAAACAACACATCTCAAGCACAACACAACATCTCACACTCACAATTCATTACACATCATCACGTAACAAGTCACAAATATCATTACACATATGTTATGCAACAGATACATTAAGACTCAATCCTATATGCAATGTGGTACCATGCTAGTGAAAAATCTCGTTGGGCGCTTAGGAGTACATGACAAGACAGACCACACACTGGTAAGTCAGGTCACTCTCACTAGGTAAAATCATATGGAGACCAATCAGGGTTACATTGTTTTGCGAGAATGCTCCAACCATATGGGATCGGCACAAGCTTAAAGGAGCACTAAAACCAGGTGTATTTACCCTCAAGGTCTAGACTCCGAAGAGTCTGTTAGGGCCTCTCCTTCCTGATTCAAGTCCAACTCAGAAAATATTTTAACATGCAGACTTTATCTATGAACTATATAAAATACATGATTCCTCAATTATTTTCAAAATAATTTTATCTTGCCATACCTGTGATTAAACTAGTTGAGTCCTCACAGTGGTTTCCATCACAATATTCGTTGTGCATTAACTCATCATCCTTAAAGGGTTTTATAGTCGTATGATTGTATGGTTCATAGCTCACAACTCAATGCACACAACATCTCAATACACATGTATATTATAATTCAATACATACTCAATTTATCATATACACTCAATCTCAATGACAATGGTATAATTCCAAAGCAACATGTTATCACACTTCATGAATCATATATGTAGAAGCAAGATATTTTGATGTTTTGATGATGCCAAAGGATCAAGTGCTTCTCAAGTTTTATTCAAGACAAGAATCCAAGAATCCAAGAAAATCAAGATATATGATCAAATTGATCTCTAAAATCTTAGGAAGAAGGTTCCAAATTGAAAAAGCAAAAGGTTTGGCCAAAGAATTTTATCTAAATCATTTTAAATTGAGATTTACTCTCTGGTAATCGATTACCAGAGGATGTAATCGATTACCAGTGGCCAATATGCTTTGTGAAAAGGTTTTAAATATTTTAGAAAGCATGTAATCGATTACACATGGCTTGTAATCAATTACCAGAGATTTGGAATGTTTTAAAACAGCCACAAGAAATTTGAATTTAAATTTCAAAGTTGTGTAATCGATTACAGTAAGTTGGTAATCGATTACCAGTGTTTAAATATTCAAATTTCAAATGAGAAGAGTCATAACTCTTCAGAAGTAACTGTGTATTCGATTACACCATTATTGTAATCGATTACCAGTAAGGATTTTCGAATATAACTCCTAATAGTCACATATTTTCAAATGTTTTTGAATGGCCATCAAAGGCCTATATATAAGTGACTTGGGATGCGAAAATTCTTGAGAGTTTTTATTGCCCAAAAAGTCTTATCCTCTCAAAAGATTAAGAGAGTTTTTCTGAACTAAAATGTCTTATCCTCTCAAAAGGATTCCTTGGTCAAACACTTGCATATTCAATAAGGAATCTTGATTGATCTTCATTGTACAATCTATCTCTTTCAAGTGAGATTTCTTCTTCTCTTCTTCTTACTTCTGAAAAGGGATTAAGAGACTGAGGGTCTCTTGTTGTAAAGGATTCCTGAACACAAGGGAAGGGTTGTCCCTATGTGGTTCAGACTTTGTAAAAGGAGTTTTATAAAGAGAGTGGAAAATCTCAAGTGGGTTGCTTGAGAACTGGACGTAGACACGGGAAGTGGCCGAACCAGTATAAAATTGAGTTTGCATTTCTCTCTTCCCATAAACTTCTTTTATTTATTGCTATTTATCTTTTGTTTTAAAGAAGTTTATTCTGAATTATCTTTTGAGTAATTCATGTTAATGGTGCATTGTTAATCCAAAAAAAGAGAGTGAAATTTTAATTGGGGAATAGTCTTTGTATCTTAATTCAACCCCCCCTTCTTAAGATAACTGAGGTCATTTGTCTAACAATATACACATCACACAATATTAATATATACATGGCACACACATAGACTTTACCTATGAACTATGCAATACACATAGCTACTCAATTGTTTTCAAAATCATTTTAACTCGCCACGCCTCAAAGTGATTCAACTCGTCGTGTTCCCACAGTGGATCCCATCACAATACTCGTCGCGCAAAAACTTGTCGCTCTTAAAGGGTCTTACAATTGTGTGATTGCACAGTTCTTAGCCCACAACTCAATAAATATCTCAATACACATGTATCTCACAATTTGTCACATATTCAATTTATCACTTACTCACAATTTCATGATCACAATACAACAATTTATCGTGCTACTCCAGTAAATCTTGCCCAAAATATAAATAAATTATACAAAAAAATTTCTCATAGCATGGGGAATAAAACCCCTCAAATGATTTCACATAATCATATCAAAATTAAATGAATCAAAATCATAGGTTCAAAAACACAAAAAAATACCAAAATCACTCAATTTTATTAACCAATTTGCATTAGGACATCAATCGGTCTGTTAAACATATATAATTCACAGTTATAATTATAAAGATAGAATCAAAATTGCATAAACACCCCAAATAAATTCCAATTTGATCCTCTAAGGATTCATACATATGTTCATTCTAACCACAATTGCGATAAACTCATCCTTATCTCTAATTGGTCTCACGTGTGTAGTCCGACAATAATAGCAGGATCTCTAGCAGTTCCCTAAGATTCCCCAAGCTTTTGCTCTGGTTGCTCTGCTAGGGTTTCCAAGCGTTAGAGAAAAGGATAAGGGATTGGAGCCTCCATTTCACTGTCTTCGTGCGATGGACGTTTCTCTCTCCATAGACACTATTTTGTAGATCCCAACACTGGGGATGTGCATAAATGAGTTTCAAACCTGGTGTTCAAATTTCATGACGGTCCAACAGTCAACGAGTCTATGGTTGTAGTTTTATTGGGATAGGTTTGGATATACGCGAGAAAAAGATAACTAGGTGCGAGGGATATTTCTCTCATCACAAGTATTATTTAGAAAATCTCAATGGCAGAGATGTGAGAAAATAAGTTCCAAACCTGGCATTCAAATTTTATGACGATCCAATAGTTAACGAGTCCGGGATCATAGTTTTACTGAGACAGGTTTGAGTGTATGCAGGAAAAGATAGGGTTTTGGGATATGGGGAAGCGAAAACGAATTTGAGAGGATGAGAGAGCGTATCATAAATGTAAAACTGACCTATTTTGTCTCTATTTATAGTTAGGGTACTATCACACTATTATTTACTTTATCTTTCTTTATTTTATTATTTTATAAAAAGGAATTATATTTTACTCCCTATCAAATGAATAAATAAAACATCCTTTTTTATTTTATAAGAACATATATTTATTTTATTTACCTTTAAATCATTATTTTAATTAATAAAATTAGTTCTTTTTTATTTACGTAATAAAGAAAACCTCATTATTTTCCTAAAACTCTATTTATTTTTAAATAAAATCTTTTTTAATTTTTTTTACGAAAAATAGGATGTTACAACTATGATAAAAAATTTGTGAGACACGACATATCACAAGTTATCATTCTGTAGATGTTCACTCCATACTAAATAAACATACTCTATAAGTGCCCAACAAATGAGTTCCATAGGCTATCAAAGAAGAAAATCCTAATCTGTTAGAATATTGATACTTCAAAGTTGAACCCAAGATTATCACATAAATATTCACACCTATGTGCATAGTCATTTCTAAAAAATTGCTTTAAAGATGTCATCGAATTTTATTTTTTTTTGTTGGCTAGATGTCATCAAATATAGTAATAGATAAAATATAAAGAAAATCTGAAAGTTTCATTCTCACAAGTTACTAGAGACTAGAATTTAAAATGCATTTGACAGTCACAATAAGGGAAATTTATGAGGGAAAGTTATCAATAATAAGGGAAGAGAGGTACATACCTCTAGGAAAGAATTGGAAGGTTGAAGTATTCCTAAATAGCTCTAGACATAAACCTTTTTCAAATTAGAATAGCATCAACACAAAAGATAATTGTTTTTAGGTGGTATGCTGAAGGTAATGGCTTTCGTTCAAGAGTATAAGCATGAACTGAAGTCTCACATTGAGTAGAAATGAAAAAGTTGATATAAGTGAGGAGAAGACTCATAAATCCAAGTCTTTAGATTTTTGGTTAAAGTGTGATATCAAGTTTACTTATGTAATTGTTCATGACTCATTGATATAAATCTAGTGGTGTTTGCTCCCCTCGATTTCTCCAATAATAATCAATCTAATATTAATTCATAACAAAAATTTCCTACATGAACCAACAATAGGACATTTTCTTAAAATTATTAGTATAAATTCAAAAGGTGCCTCTTTTGTAGGCTTTTATTTCTTAAGATAATGGGCTTGAACCAATTTTAATGAAGTACCATTGCACTCAAAGGTTAGGTTGCTGGTTTTCTCCCATTCACTCCTTTGGTGGTCCCACAAGATTCATAATCTTAAAAAATCCACAAACATATATTACAGTAAACTTTTGTAGCATGATTTCAACTTATGGGTTATATTTGATCGCCAAGCGTCGAAATCCACGCGAACAATAATCAGAGCAGGTCTCGATCAATCAGAAAAGTCTTGGTGCTAACCGACAGTAGGCACATTGAGATTTGGTAGATACACAACTCTTTCTCACTCAATATTGGAATTAGTCATTGGAATGGTGGGAAGTGGGTTAATAGAAGACAAGGGGAGAGAGTCCTTAGGAATGGTAGAGTGGTAAGACTCCAAAGTAGCAGGAAGGGAAAGTGTAGGGATCACCTTTGAAGTGTCAAAGGAGAGACACATGAAAAATGAGATGAACTTGTGAAGAGGGAAAGAGTTCTAGATCATACGTGACTTCCCCAATGTGGCGGTGGATATGGTAAGGGCCATGGAAGTGGCGACGAAGCTTCTGAGAGGGGGTGGTGTCCAGTGAATGTTGGCAGTATGGTTGGAGCTTAAGGAGCACCCAATCACCTACTACAAAATAGATATATGATCTCTTTTGGTTAGCCATAGTTTGCATTGGTTGTTTGGTGCGAAACAAGTTTTCCTTGAGAGTTGGAAGGACAAGTATGTGACTTTACGGAAGTTGATCCAAGTTGTGGATATGAATGGAACAAGGAAGATAATCAGGGAAAGCAGGGAGTTGGCGGCCATAGAGGGCCTAGAAGGGGGCTCATGCCAATGGAAGAATGATTGGTAGTGTTATACCAATATTCACCTAAGTGAAAAAAGTGTTACCAACTGCGGGGATGATCACCAGTGAAGCAGTGTAGGAAAGCCTGTAATGAACTGTTGACCACCTCGTTCTGTCCATTCATCTCTGGATAGTAGGCAGATGAGAACTTCAGAGTGGTGCCATGGATGCAAAATAGCTCGTGCCAGAAGGTACTGAGGAACAAGGTATCATCGAATGACACAATCAACTTAGGAAAACTATGGAGGCAAAAATTTCAGAGGAGAAGCGGGCAGTAAGAGAGGCCACAGTGAAGTGGCACGAAAGACCGATGAAATGGGAATATTTTTTCAAATGATCCATAATGACCTAAATCGTGAAGTGACCCGAAGATTTGGGTAAATAGGTAATAAAATCCATGCTAAGGTCCTCCCAAACTTGCTGCAGCATGGGTAGTGGCTGTAATAATCCTTTTTTTGTCAAATATTTGGTCTTACAAATGATGCACAAAGCAACCCAGCACTTGACATCAAAATATAGACCAGGTCAGAAGTAAGAGGCCAAAATGTGAGCCAAAGTCACTTTGATTCTGGAATGTCCTGCATGAGGAGTATCATGTAATTCATGAATGATTTTGGCTTGCAAAAATCCTGAGTGTCAAGTATGAAAATCTTGCCCTGAAAAAACAATAAACCGTTAGTGAAAACAAAATGAGTAGTCATGGATTTATCTGTTTGGCTTTTCAGGACTCGAGAAATTCCCACAAGATCAATGGCAAAGAATTTGTGCAAATTAGTGAGCAATTGTGGAAAAAGGGAGGTGATGGAGAAAATCAACATAGTATATTCCTTTGTGTATCTGGAAAGAGCATTCGTAGCTCGATTTTCTTTCCCATGTTTGTAAAATATCAAAGGTAAACCCTTGAAGCTTTGTGGCCCATTCGTGTTAGTCAGGGGTCTGAAATCCTTGAGAGACCAAATGTTTGAGAATTTGTTGGTCTATTAAGATTCTAAATTTAGACCCAATAAGGTATTGTCTCCGTTTCTTCACGGCTTTCGTGATTGCATACATCTCAGGGTGTAACCTAATGCAACTTGCATGCGGGGACTTAACTTCTTGCTGAAAAAAGCCAAGGGATGACCAACGTAAGAAAGGAAGGCGCCAATAGCAATGGTGGAAACATTTGTCTCAAGATCAAAGGGCAGTGTGAAATCTGGCATGGCCAAAACTAGGGCAAAGGTAATTGCTGTTTATAATTTTTTAGCTGTTGTTGTCCAATTAATTTTTGTAACCTTGCCTTGTAATAAATCAGTGAGAGGGGTCGCAAGAATAACATAATGGTGAATAAATCACCTATAAAATCCTATGAGGCCTAAAAACCCACATAGACCTATATGGTTATGAGGGACAGGCCAATCTAAAATGGCTTTAACCTTATATCTGGTTGCACCCCTACAACTGAGATAATATGGCCTAGATAATGCACCAAAGGAACCACAAACTCACTTAGAATAATTAGCATAAAAGGAATGATCATGCAAAACCAGTAGAATAATGGATAAGTGGTGGAGATGCTCGATGTGGTTCGGGCTATATACCAAGACATCATAAAAATATGAACTTACGAAGGAAAGGACGCAACATATCATTCATAGTTTCCTGAAAAGATGAAGGAGCATTCGTGAGCCTAAAAGGCATCACCCAAAATTCATAATGGCCATCGAAGGTTCAAAATGTCGTCTTAGGAATATCCGTAGGATGAACCCGAATTTGATGGTAGCCCAAACGAAGATCAATTTTAAAAAACACGGTAGCCTTGCCCAATTCATCAAGGAGCTCATCCACAGTTGGAATAAGGAAACAATCCTAGATAGTAATGGCATTTAAAGCCCGATAATCAACACACAAATGCCAAGAGCCATCCTTTTTTCTTACCGAAAGAATTGGTGAAGAAAAAATGTTGTTGCTTGGCTAAATGAAGCCCTCTTGTAACATGTCTTGGATGAGTTTGCCCATGACCTCCTTATGTGCATGTGGGTAGTAGTATGGTTTGGACGTGACAGGGGATGAATGGGAAATAAAGGGAATATAGTGATTGTGTGGACAGGGTGGGGGTGGCCCTTTAGGTTCAACAAACAAAGAAGAACGTTGTATGAGGAGGTCCTGAAATGGTTGGGGAATGTTGGATGGGAGAAACAGAGGATGTAAAGGTGTTGTATGAGCAGTTAGTGAGGAAGGTTGAAAACAAAGGAGGTAAACGAAGGAAATAGCATCCATGTAGGGAATTTGGGCTAGCTGGGTTGGGGATGCCAGTTGGGAAGTGGGAAAAAGTTGACCCATCAAAGTTATAGGTTGGCCCTGGTGGTGAAAAGTTATGCAGGGTGTGGAAAAATCAGAAGTAACTAGGCCCAAGGTTTGGAGCCATTCTATTCCAAGCACTATATCAACCCGATGAATGGATAAGATGTAACACCCCGATCGAATTACACTAGAATGAGAGGGATCTAGAGACTGTGCAGGTATGATATTGAGTGAAGTGTCACTGCGTGAAATGTCGTAGCGTGAGAGTCGCTAAGAAGTCAACAATCAAGGATGTTACAAATGGTATCAGAGCAAACATCTCTCCCAGTATGGTGTGGTTCGAGAACGAATTAGGCAGAAGTTGGTGGGCATGTAACACCCCAATCGAAACACACCAGAATGAGAGGGATCTAGAGGCTGTGCAGGTATGGAACTGTACAGTTGAAGATGACTTAAAGGAATTAATTGGTACTATCTATACCAACAATATGCATCTACTTTTTAGTAGCCCATCACTTAAGAACTTCATAGTTAGGCGTGTTTGGCTTGGAGTAGTTGTGGGATGGATGACCTTTTGAAAAGTTTTCCAAAAAACGTGTGAGAACAAAACACGCTGAAAAGTCTTGTGTTAGTTTGTGAGGTTAGTCATTAATCCTAGAAGTGGACAGAGCTGATTTTCAAGATCTCAGAAAAGACTACCTACGAAGGATTCTGATCGATGGAGGGTTTTAAACAACAAAGATGTTGAATGAAGTGTCACCACATGAAGTGTCATAGTGTGAGAGTCGCTGACAAATCGACAATCAGAGATGTTACATAAGATATACATGGGTAAAGAGAAGTGGTGATTTTGGATAATGAGAAAAATCGTGGGGCAAAAACCAGAGCAGACAAGGTGGTCTCCGTTACCCACCATAACAGGAAAACTCAAGATAGGGTCAGTGGGTAAGTGGAAGTGAGAAACCAAATGTGATGGGATAATGTTATTACTACCGTCAATATTCACCAAAACACACACTTGGAGACCTGTAAGGGAACCTTGGAAATCGAGAGTTTCAGGAGCAGGATATCTAGTAATAGCTTTAAGACCATTTGGTTTGTAATTATGCAATATGACTATCAAGGCATGAAAGCTTGTCATTGTATCGCATGTAACTACAATCAATTATATACTTAAAATGTAATTTCACCAAAAAAAAAACTTAAATATACTTCAATGTAATTGCACCGCGTATTATAAATATTACAAAACATGTTTATGTGTTGTTGTTAGGCTCTAATCTTCCACAACAATATTGCATGAAGACATTTTGGAAAATGCTTCAAAACCTGGTGGAACATCTAGTTTGTTACGATACTCCGTCATAGAGGCACTCTCTGGTTTATCTTTTCGAACATGATCAACTCTCCCCACCACATCCTTTCCCCCAATCATATCAATGTCCATATCGACTGGCTCCATGTCAGGTATTCTTTTGATAGCTTTATCAATCTTATTTTGGCGAAAGAGTCCCCACAGGAAATGTCCAGCATTTACTGCAGCAATAGCACCTGCGCACACCAGTTGATGTCATCTTGGCCAAAACAAAATGTAATAATAGATGCAGATTGAGCAATGCATGAAAATAGGACAAACTTACAAATTCAACAAACACAATCTTAAAAGAAAATTTTAATATTTTGAACCTGCTCTCTCCAATCTGAGTTTTGATATCAATATTCATGGAAAGGAAATGTAGATCAGGGTGTTAAGGAAGTGGCAGAGTAGAGCTAATGCATGAAACAGTTTACATACCCCTTGAGTCCATGTCGAGTTGATTTGAGGTAAATACCATCAACTCCACTCCATCAATATAACTTCTCAACATTGATTTCTTGGCATTCATAAACTTCAATATGCTATTCAGGTTCTCTTTGGACCTACATTCAATTGAGAACATGTAATATAAGTAGCTTAAACAACCAAAAAAAATGGTTAGGCTGGCACCAAAAAAAAACAAAAAAGATCATCCAAATAAGAAGTAGAAGCTGACTTCTCAGTTTGTTTTGATGGAAAGAAGTACAATGCAATATCTTGAAGCTTAGGAGAACCATCCCAGAATATGTCAGTCAAAACATTCGATGCCGAAAGTGACTCCAGTTGAAGGACTGATGGCATTTCTCTTGAAAACTCATATGCTTTCCTCTTAACCACGCATGGTGGTTGGGCCTCAAACCCATCATAAGTTTCTCCGGATGCAGCGGTTTGAAGAATTTGGATTTGACCCCTAGAAATTGGTCAATGACATGTTAAATTTCAGATGAGTAAAACTTTAACCTTCAGCCAATTAAATGAACAAAGCATTTGCAACTTCCAATAAATTCCTCAAATGATTGACACGTGAAGATGGTACCCATAACCTCCGTTCTCAGAATAATGCTTTGGCAACCAAAGATTAGATCCAAGAGACCAAGATTTGAATTGCTTTTATTTTAAAAATAAATAAAAACGGATCAAGCCTATGGTTTATTTGAGTTTTCAGAGATTCCTATAGTTTACCAATTGTTAACACTTAACAGAATGTAATTGTTGTTTAGAAGGAGAAACTTAAAAAGTATTTGAAGTCTATGGAATTAATCACAAACTTTACAAGGTCAAAACCATTTAATCTAACAACAAGCAGCATACAAGTTTTAGAATTGCAATCGCTTGTAATTATGCCCCAACATGGCAGTGTTTGTCAAACGGAATGGATATTTTATCACCTAAAAGGAAGGAGCAAAACTAGTTTTCCAAACATAGATATTTAAAATTATAGAAAACATCACAAAAGTAAATAGTTTCTATGCACCCATGTACGCAGTCATTTCTGGAACTTAATTGAAAGAAGTTGTCATAAAATAGTAAAAGATAAAATTGAAGGGAAATCTGAGAGTTTCATTCTCACTAGTTACAACAGATTGGAATGTGCATTAGAATGAGCAATTTAAGGGGGAAAAGTTATCAATGACAAGGGAAGATAGGTACATACCTCCAAGAAGGAATTGATGAGGGTAAAAATTTACGATGAAGGTTTAAGTTTTTCTGAATTCTTTGACGGTTGCTTTTATCAATATTAAACTGGTTAGATTCAGCAGCAGCGCTAAATATACCACCTAAAGATGAGAGAGAGAAGAAGCAAAAGGAAAAGGAATAAAATAAAAGATGATACATTCGAAACCCACAGGCCACAAGAGATTAATATCATGATACATACTAACATACATGCCCACATTTGCATGTAGAGATGTTAGGACTTAAGTAAATGTAACAAACAGAAAAAAGCATCAGACACAATACAAAGGATTAAATGATAACAAGAAAAGTATCCTACCTGAATTGACCAAAGGGGAAGATTTTTTTGCTGATAAACCTTCAAAAGGTGCCCTTTTTGTAGGCTTTTCTTTCTGAGGAACATGGGGTCGAACTTTTTTATCAGCTACTAATCCACCAAGTGGTTGCTGATTTTCTCCAATACACTCCTTCGTTGGTCCTACAAGATCCATAGTCTCATAAAAGAAATCACAAACATATCTCATGGTAAACTTGAAAAGCAGAGGCTTTAAACATTTTTTCTAAACCAGTTACACTGTGCTTCTACGTCAATGATAGTGTAAACTTCTATACAGTTGTGGTGTATGAATGAAAATTAAATCTAGACTAAATGTATAATAACTTTTTTAAAAGCAATCCAGTCAAGTTATTAACTTCAAAACTATTTCAGTTAAATTATATTTTTTGCTGACCTCCAATTTAATTATATGATACAAATAAAACGAATCCAAGCACTAAGTATAAGAAACTCTTACTTGACAGGAGCAAGCACAAGTGCACAACATTTTAATTGCATCAAATTCAGCATCCACTTAAAATTTGCACTTTTCAGAACGTGTATCCTCAATGTTAAGAGGAACTTGCGTTCTTTCTGAAGAGAAAAAAAGAATAGGGATGGCAGCAAAGATGAAGAGAAATTCTCACTTTTTGCTAACGAGCAAGAAACATGTTGATTAGTCATTGGCTTCTTGTGTACTTCATCATTTCTTGGAAGCTTCCCAAGTACTTTAGGAGGTGAAGTTTGAGGATTTGATTTTGGAGCCAGGGAGAAAGTAACATTTTTGGATACAGCAGAAGCCTTCTGGGAAGAAAGTCTAATGACTTCATCCAAGTGACGGAACTTCACTTTCGCTGTTTTGACAGCTCGATGCTTTTTAGAAGCCCATGAGCCAATATCCTGATTCACTTTACATGGTGAAGTTGGAACATGCTTGGATTGGCAAGGCTCACAAAGCCAGTCTTTAGGAATTATTGTGGTGATAATTCCGATGCAATAACTGAAATGGGATGGAAATAGCATTGATTAAGAAACAAGTTTTTGTGCTGCACTTATACTGCAAAGGCATATAACAAAACCATTGGTCAAAAGCCAAAACAAATGATTTTACTCTTTCTTTGATCTTACTAATCATGCAAATAATATATTTACAGGTTTTAAGGTTCTCAAGCTTCCCGACAAAAGTATGCAAATTCAAATAGATAAGTAAACACGTATACCACTTGCCTGATTTTTTTAGTATTAATAAGCTTTCTTAATAAGAAAGTGGTTATGCCAGAAAAATACAAAAAAAAACACGAATACAAGTATAAGAAAGAGAATGGCCAATGGGAGATCATTACGCATCAATTGCTTCGGCCAAACCATGATCACCACATATATCGCATAGTTCAACCTGCAAGGAATAATGAACACATTTGATTAACTCCAAGAAAAGTGTTACTCCATTAAAAATAAGGGTCATGCAAAGTGACAAGCACCCAAGTTGCGATAAGGGAGGCAAACCAAGCACTTAAATACTCCACCAAGAATCCCATACTAGTCGATGTGGAACTTAAGCGGCTTAATACCCAAGCCCCTATCACATGGTCACTTTGTAAGAAGGGGGAAAAAATGAGTTTGAAGAAATTGTTATTGCATTCTTAAATTCACCAATCTCAATATATTTCAAATTCGGTGCCAACAAACATGATACTAATTAACTAAAAAAAGGTGTAAAACCAATTAGCACCCAAATGAAAGAGCAAATTTTATTTTTTGTTCAACCACCATAATTTGGACCTTTGGCTCCTTGCTTGGGTCCCAAGGTATCCCACAAACTTTGGTCCTTTGGGTCGGTAATGGAATTAATCTCAAGTCCGTGACTTAGTCATACTTGAAGCTCTTCGTCCCTCTCCAAGAATGCATTTTGTTGGAATCGAACTCAGGTTGCCCCCCACAAACTCACGGTGTATTGTCAACTAAGCTACACTCATTGGGTAATAAAGGAGCAATTTTGACAAGTCATCTAAGCATAATTAATAATCATGGCTGTGATTAACATTCTCCATCTATTTACTAATATACCCTAAGGTGTTTTTTGTTCAGAATAGTCTCTGTTTCGACGCGTGACATAAAAAGTTTCACACTGTTACATTTATTTAAGGAAGAATTAACAACATTGTTCAAAATCAATGAAGTAACTATGCTCTTACAACACAACACAATTTCTCTCAAAAAAAAAAAAACACAACACGATGCTCTAACAATATTTTCAAAATCAACGAAGCAAACCCCAGCAGCGACTTCACTCCCAATGTTAAGTTCGTAGTAACAGCGAAAAACCAAACAAAAAAAAGATATAAATAAGTAAAGGCAGAAAGAGCTTTTGCCCTGTTTTTCGTTTACCTTGGGTTTCTGCATTTTGACGGTTTCTATAGTCTTTGCTCTGGGTTTGAACTTGCTGAAATACAAATTTTAAAAACTAAAAACCAAATAATGCAGAGTTGTAGAGTTAGTTGGATGGTGAAAGGAGAAAAAAAGAAGGGAAGGATGCCAGTTCCATTTCACCACTAATAAAAACTAATAATTAATAATTAACATTTGACGTAAAAAAAGTTCAATAATGCGGAAAAATGGGTTTGAGTTTGAGTGAGAAGAAACTCACTCTTCCCCTTCTTCTTCTTCACTTGGGCGTCACTGTGTTAAATGAATGAAAGTTAGTTTGCTGGCTTCTTTCAGTTAAATAGCCAAAAACCTCATTAACTCTCAACTCTGAAACTTCCTCAACAAGGAAACAAAACAAATATGAGAGAGAGAACATTGAAACCGTTTTGGCATTTTCTATGGGTCAAGTCAAAGAATAGTCACGGCAGAATAACAAAACAGGGGCACCCGTTTCGGATCATTTTCATTGCATGCCCATGTCGTGCTCCCACCATTTCAAGAAAAAAACAAAAAATAAAAAATATTTGGAAGTGGAAAATGCTAAACATGTGTCTTTCACTGTTAGTTTCATTTGGATTTTTGTAATATTTTAATAGAGATAAAAAATGCTAAACTTTTTTTGATGAAGTTTAAAAATATTTTTATCAGAAAAATTACAGTATTATTTTTTTCGTTTTTCTTATAATTTTCATACTACATATTTTTCCTTTTTTAATTTGTTAAGCAATAGTCTTTATACATTTGTTAACAACACCCAAAATAATATAATAGTAACTTTGTCAAAAATTATTGTTTTGATTTAATTTTTTTATAATAGAATTATTTACGGTTCATATATTAGCAAAAACACATTTTAGTTTTTTTCAGTGAGAAAATAATCATAATCCAGTTGTCTAAGGGTTTGCTTTATGCCTTTATTCCCCAAGATGGTATTACTCTTGTCTTTTAGCTTTTGTTTAGTTGAGGAGAAAAAAAAAGAATAAAATAAGATGAATTTTACGTAGTCATGTTTTATATTTTCAATATTTTATTTTAATTTAAATATCTTTCTTTTATTATTTTTTTATTTTCATCCTCTTAACCCAACACATTTTTAAGATATAAAGGAAACCATTAACTCATGTCTTCCCCAGTCACATGTAACATTGTCTCCACCAAATTAATTGTTTTTAAAAGTAATTTATTATAAAATAAAATAAAAATATTAATAGTATTATTGTAGAAAAATATGTTTTTTAATTGTGATGTTGACATGGTGTCTTGACATGGTAATTCATCAATTACCACCACCAACATTGTGTTTGGCAGTGAGGAAAAAAAGGAGAGAATAAAAATAATTAGGTGAAAAATATGATGAAAAATAGAGGTTATTTGTTTAAAGAAAAGTCGAAAAGAATATTGATAAGTTAATGGAATTAAAATTGTTTAGTACTAATATGTAAGAAGAGAAGGGATATTAATGTTAAATAAAACTACACTATTATTGTTATTAATTGTTGTGTTTTTGTATTTCTATTATTATTACTATTTATTTTTTTCCTTTATATTAGAAGCAGGAAGGAATACTATTTTTCATATAATAAATTGATTTTGGCTTAATATTTCTCTTTTTATCTTCTATAATACTCCCTCAAATTCTTTTTATAAAAAAATAATATAAATCTACTATTTTTGTTCTAATTATAAGAAGTATGGATTCACTTTAAAATATTACTTATTAATTTTTTTTTATATTTTTAATTTATTGTGATAAATGTCCATTCATTCACCATGCAAGTGTATGTGTTGATTGACCTATTAATAATATAAACACATTCATTGGTGAAGGAAGCAACATCCCTTGAACAATGTGTAGTGTCATTAAATATCACTACTACTTTTTATGGGTAGTTTTGGAATAAGATTTAAATTTATAATGTTATTTACCCAAAATATAATTTAATATTCATCTTTTTTCCTTTTTTAATCATTACATGCATAACATTACAATAACCATTTTAAAAAATACGAAAGCAAACATAAATTATAACAAACATAATAATCATAATAAGCATAATATTGATTTATAAACATAATTTGTTTGTTACTCTGAAATTTCTAATGTGACAATATCTTACCCAAAATATGAGACTCAAACAAAAAATACACAACCATTAAGTAAATCTTTATAAAAAAAAATGAGATCAAACTTGATTTTGTCATTACAATTAAGTTGGGTCTCGTTTTTTTTTTAATGATTAACTTAATAGTTGTGTATTTTTGTTTGAATCTCATATTTTGAGTAAAACACTCTCACATTAGAAATTTTAGACAAATTATGCTTATTAATCAATATTATGTTTATTATTATATTTGTTCTAACTATGTTTGTTTTCTTTTTTTTTTTTTCAAGTACTTATTATAATATTATACCTGCAATGATTAAAAAAAGGAAGATGAACATTAAATTATATTTTAGATAAATAACCATTTTCGTTCTTGAATGTGTAAATCACTCTATACATTTGGGAACAAAAATGGTTATTTAACTCGTTAACTAACTTACTTACTTTATTGGTATTCATGAATTAGTTATTTATTTCTTACATAAAGTTTGTGATCGAGTATATAGTAAGAAAAATTTGGTGTACATTTTTTTTGTCCAAAATAAGGACAATTTAGACAATTCCTTTTTAGTTTTTTCATTTTTCATTCATTTAATAAATCATATAATAT